>NC_072377.2:103219545-103522575 GCF_028885625.2 Pongo pygmaeus
AGACTGTGATAGGCTTGTCAGTGCTTCAAGACTGAAGAGAGTGATGCTAGTTCTTTGGGAAGCATCAAAGAAGTTGGGGTATTGGGAACATAGATGAACTCTTTTCCTCTCTAGGGAGGAAGCTGAGGGCTGGCACTCTTTTTTGTTTGCTCAATCTGTGCTGGGCAGGGGAATAATTAACAGTGTCTATGACCCTACACTGCTGCCTCTATTTTCCCTTGGGTAGCTTGACTATGCTGAAACTGTCAGAGCTCCAAGTGTGGCAATACAAAAGCCTTTTTCTGGGGAGCTCCTCCACTTGGAAAAGTTGGAATGATAATGCATGAAACAGTCCCTTTCCTCCCCTGAGTGAAGCTGGGAGCTAGGCGTCTCTTTCTAATCACCTGTCTGCATCAGGGACTGTCTCTGGCATAAGGTGTCCCATATCTTCCTACTGTCTTCAGTTAGCCTACTTTTGCATTCTCCCAGAGAGCAGAAGACTTTCAGTTAGTTTCTGCTTTTTCACAAAGGCAATTTGTCCAGGAAGTTTGGCTGAATTGGTTTGTTTGTTGAGGGAAAGAAGAGGGCTTTCTATGCAGCTATGTTGCTGGCTGGCATCACTTCTAGCCTTTTAAAAAGAGGCTTCGCTAGCTAAATGCATTTAGTTCATTTTTGTTTACTTTTTAAGTAGTGGATATTTTCTTCTTCAAGACCTAGTATAAAAGTAGGCCATGGCTTTATACTTTGTCCTGTGAAGTATTTGAAATTAGATGAAGTAATTCAAATGATAGTTGACTCTAATAGTAAGTTTACATGACAAATGATAGCAAGCCAGCACATGTAACTCTACAAGAAATATGCTATATACACTAACCCACAAATAATCACATCAATTGAAAGATCTACAAGAAATCTGATGATCTACAGTTATAGAGCCATGAGCTAAGAAAACATTTGTTATCCTCTTGAGTCTGTTAATTTAATAAGACCATCCAGAGACATAGCACTTGAGCATCTAGAATCATAGCACTTGACCAACTAGCAAGTTCTGTATTTTATTCCTGTTCCTTTTTCTTTTCTGTACAAATTCACCCCATATGTATCTGCACTCTCTGCACTCCCGTGGGTAATGTTAAATCATTATAGGTCAATGGCAGCACTTGTACTTCAAACAAGCCCACAGATGGCAGAGTCTTAGTCTAATCCCCTAGCACTGCCAATGCTGCAAGTAATAACCAGATATGGTTTCTGCTTCCATTCTTTATGATTTAATATTTGATGAGTCTCTGGACACTCTGCTAACAACTTCCCATTGTCTCTTTAAGGAAACCAACATTGTAGATTATGCTTCTTTTGCATGTACTATGTGCACAGCTGGCAGCCACAAGAAGGCAAAATTTAGGGAATGTTCCTTCTTTATTTAACTTCTTCCGCAGGTGTCATTTCTGTGTTTTAGCCATCTGGTGTTCTGCAGAATAGAATACCAATAGCAAAATTTATTCAGATATACAAGCTAAATAAAAATATCTTCCAAATAAAAGTATTAAAATGGCCAACATAGCAAATGCAGTAATTTGTTTATTATTTTTGCATTTTGACAGAGATCTGGGGTGAAAGTGATGTTACTTTCCAGCAAACCTTGGCTGGAAAGGGTACTTAGGAATTAATGCTAGATTAGGCTATCTTCCGTATTGTGTAACTGCTATGAAAGAAAATGTCTATTTCAAAAAAGTATCAGACCTGAGAATCAAAGATATTGCTATTCCTTCTATACTCCTCTGGAAATATATTGGTAGGTGAGAACAAGAGATTAAAAGGCCATTTCCAATCTTTTGCTGTAATAAGATATTAGGGTGTTAGTTGAAGTAAGGTGACAGTGTTTTTCATTTCTTTTTTAATTTAAAAATTTCAGTGTGCAATAGGTATATATGGGAGGATGGTAAAGGAAGTAACAAAGATTTTATTCAATCTTTGTTTTACATATAAAAATGTAATTCATCTAACATACTTAATAAATGGGAGCACCTCAGCTAGAACACAGAATTTTACCAATTGTTCTTCCTTCTACTTCTGTGTGCTAGAGATTAGGTCTAGGGAAAATTTATGGAGGAAAAGGATTACTTTGTTATCACCAAGGCTCAGTATGATAGAGACAGGATATGCAGTTGAAGATACTTTAAAGTCTCTTTGCCTCCATTTCATAATCTGAAAAATAGTCTATCTCCTAATATAGAATTGAACAAGGTAATATAGGTAAAATGCCTATGTCAATTTTTGTTCTATAAGTTTCCATCATTTTCATTATTCAGCTGATGTCAGAATTCTTCATGAAACTTTGAGAGAAATAAAATCTTCCAGATATAAAATGGCAGTTGTGCTCTGTAACTGGTATGGTTTGGATATGTGTCCCCTATAAATCTCCTCCTGAAATGTGGTCTCTAGTGTTGGAGGTGGGGCGCTGGTGGGAGGTATTTTGATCATAGAGGGGGATGTCTCATGAATGGCTTGGCACCATTCCCGTGGTGATAAGTGAGCTCTCACTCTGAGTTCACATGAGATTTGGTTGTTTAATAGTCTGTGAAACCTGCTCCTTCTCTCTCTTTCTCTCACTCTCTCTATGTGACATGCCTGCTCCCTTCTGCCATGAGTAAAATCTTCCCTGAGGTCTCCGCAGAAGCCCTACAGCTGCTGGCATCATGCTTGTACAGCCTGCAGAATCACAAGCCAATTGAACGTCTTTTCTTTATAAATTACCCAGCCTCAGGTATTTCTTTATAACAATGCAAAAATGGACTAATACAGAACATTTGTTCTGATGAGTGGGGAATTGCTATAAAGATACCTGAAAACATGGAAACAGCTTTAGAACTGGGTAATTGGAGGTTTGAAAGAGTTTGGAGGGCTCAGACGAAGACAGGAAGATGAGAAAAAGTTTGAAACTTCTTAGAGACTGATTCAATGGTTGTAATAGAAATATGGACAGTGAAGGCTAGGCTAATGAGGTCCCAGATGAAAATAAGGAACTTATTGAGACCTAGAGCAAAGATCACCCTTGTTACATCCTAGCAAAGAACTTGGTTGCATTCTGTTCATGCCCTAGGGATCTCTGGAAGTTTGAACTTAAGGATGATGACTTAGGATATCTGGCTGAAGAAATTTCTAAACAGCAAAATCTTCAAGAGGTGGTCTGGCTGCTTCTAACAGCCTATAGCTAATAGTACTTCTTTCTGTGCTAATAGGTACTTCGTAATAAGAGCAAAAAAAAAAAATGACTTTAAGTTTGAACTTATATTTAAAACATAAGTACAGTGTAAAAATTTGGAAAATTTATAGCTTAGCCATGTGGTATGAAAGAAAAGATCACTTTCAGGGTAAGAATCCAAGCAGGTTGTGCAGCAACCACTTTCTGTAGAGATTAGCATGGCTAAAAGACAGCCAACTGTTAATAGGCAAGACAATGGGCAAAAGGCTTTGAAACTATTTCAGAGATCTCTGAGTTAGCCCCTCCCATCACCAGCTCAGAGGCCTAGGAGAAAAGAATGGTTCTGTGGGCCAAGCCCAGAGCATCAATGCCCTGTGCCACCCTGGGAGGCTGGTCCTTTCATCTCTGCTGCTCCAGCTCCAGCTCTGGCTCAAAAGGCCCCAGGTACAGGTTGGGCCACAGCTCCAGAAGTTTTTGGCCATAAGTCTTGTCAGCTTCAAGATGGTGTTAAGCCTGTAAGTGTGCAGAATGTAAGAGTGAAGGAGACTTGGCAACTTTCACCTAGATTTCAGAAGATGTATGGGAAAGCCTTGGTGCCCAGGCAGAAGCCTGCCACAGGCAGATAACTTCTACTAGGGCAGTCCCAAAAGGAAATGTGGGGTTATAGCACCACCCAGACTGCCTAGTGGATCTGTGGGAATGGGGCTGCTGCCTTCCAGACCCTAAAATGGTATATGTACTGGCAGGTTTCATTATGAGCCTGGAAAAGCTGCAGTCACTCAACTCCAACCCATGAGAGCAGTCATGAGGGTTGTACCCTACAAAGCCCCAGGGACAGAATTGCCCAAGTCCTTGAAAGCCCATCTTTCACACCGGGGTGTGCCCAGGATGAGGGACATGGAGCCAAAGGAGGTTATTTTGGAGCTTTAAGATTTAATGAGTTCCCTGCTGGGTTTCAGATTTTCATCAGGCCCATAGCCCCTTTCTTTTGGTCAATTTCTCCCTCCAGGAATGGGAAATATATCATTTATCAAATGATACTTACCCAGTGCCTATATCCCCATTATATCTTGGAACTAATAACATGTTTTAATTTTACAGGTTCATAGGTGGAAAGAAATGAGTCTCAGATGAGACTTAGGACTTTGGAGTTGGTGCAGGAATGAGTTAACACTTTGGTAGACTATTGGGAAGGGATGATTGTATTGTGCAGTGTGAGATAAACATGAGATTTGGGAGGCCAGGGTTGAAATAATATGGTATGGTATATGTACTTTTCAAATCTCATGTTGAAATGTGGTCTTCAGTGTTGGAGGTAGAGCCTGGTGGGAGGTGTTTGGATCTTGGGGGCATATCCTTCATGAATGACTTGGCACCATCCTGTTGGTGATAACTGAGCTTTAACTCTGAGTTCACATGAGATCTGGTTGTTTAAAAGACCATTGAACTCCCCTACTTCTCTCTTGCTCCTTCTTTCACCATGTAGCAAACCTTTTTTTTCTTTTATAAATTACCCAGCCTCAGGTATTTCTTTATAGCAACACAAAAATGGACTAATACAGTAGGCTCTTGCTTTTTAAAATTTATCTGAATTTCTTCTATCAAACCTGGATGTTTTAGTCGTAACTTTCCCATAAATGCAAAGGTAAATTATAGCTTACCCTCCAGTTTTACAACTCTTTTATTACAAACTTGAGATACAAAGAAGTGCCTTGTACAGTTATTTTATTAAATGATAAAAGTAGATGTAAAGCCAAAGGGTATGGCCTCCTTACTCAAAAAGGACACATATTGCAATAATCAGCCAAGGAATCTTCTGCCAACACCGTTTCTCCCCTAGCAGTTTTTCCTACTTAAAAGCAATACTAGAACGCTATTATGGTTGATAGCATTACAAGTTCTACTTTCTTATAGAAGATCAGTGGTTCTGTGGGGCTATAAGACATATGTCTTACACAAGAGAAACAGCCTTGGGGTCCAAATCCTTTCCATGTCAATGTATTGTATGCAGTAGATAATTAGAAAATAACATCTAAATAATCTCTTCATCTTGGAGACTGTACAGTTTACAGTACATTGGTTGAAAGTACTTTGAAGTGCCAAGGACACCTGCAGCAAAATCCCTACTCTAACATTTACATATTAGTTATTCGGGCACTCTAGCTTCCACATGAAATAAATACCACAGTGTCACAAGCAGGACTGTAGTTTTTTTGTTGTTGTTGTTTTTCTTTTAGATGGAGTCTCCTGTTGCCCAGGCCCAGGCCAGAGTGCAGTGATGAGACCTTGGCTCAGTACAACTTCTGCCTCCTGGGTTCAAGCAATTCTCCTGCTTCAGCCTCCTGAGTAGCTGGGACTACAGGAGCACAACATAGGCCCTGCTAATTTTTGTATTTTTAGTAGAGATGAGGTTTTGCCATGTTGGCCAGGCTGGTCAGGAACTCCTGACCTCAGGTGATCCTCCCGCCTTGACCTCCCAAAGTGCAGACGGATTACAGGCGTGAGCCACCACACCTGGCCAGGACTGTAATTTTTCACAAGATAGAATAGCAGCTGATGATTTTACAGTTCAATCATGGTAGCTCATAGTAATTCATATGCATTATTTTAGTCACTAGTGAAATGTGCCAGATAATATGTAGATAATGTGTTAGGGGGAGTTATATGTGCATTTTATCCCATTTTTTTTCTTTCGCTTTGCAACCAATGGTAGAGTAGTACTTTGTGCCTGTCACCACTTTCCTTTCCAAAAACTATTACCAGCACAGTAAAAATATGGGGAAATATATTAGCATTTATATAAGATTTTCTATTTACTAAGCACTTTAGTAAAGTTTATATTAGTTTTCTTTTCTTTGACATGGTGTGTTAGCCTGTATTGAAGTATTTGCGTTTTGCAGCTGGGGACACTAAAACACAGAAAAGTTAAATAAGCACCTAAGGTCACATTGAAAATCAATGGCAGAGCTGAGATTAATTGTATTTTAAGGTTGTTTTACTGAACACAATGTCTTTTCCAAATCAACTAGACCAAGCCTATCATCCCTGAGAGGAAGGTGAGCTTATCAAATTCCTGGCAAGTTTAGAGGCTTATTTTTATACAAGCAGTCAGTGAGCCTAAGATTTCAAAAGTCCTGACCACATTTAGGAAACATCAGGTCAAGCTTAGTCTGGGCAAGGACTTAAAGTATTATACCTTTCTTCTGAGCTTCAGACTCATATTCCAATTGTCTACTGGATGGAGTGAGTATCTGCTAGCTGAGTATCTGACAGAGTTCTGAAAATCAACCTATCCAAACTGTTTAAGCCTGACCTATCTCCCACATTCCCTATACACATGAACTACTGCTGAAAGATTTCATAGTAATCTAGAAGACTGGAATCATTCCCAACCCCTCTGTTTTTCTCAATCCTAAAATATGGTTGGTGATCAGCAACTGGCAATGCTACCTCATTAACATTTCTTATCTTTCCTCTCTCCTTTAACGCTGTTGGTACTGATTTAGTTTAAGCTCTATTCATTTCTTCCTGCACCAGTGAAATACTCTTCAAACCTGCACGTTGTGCACATGTACCCTAAAACTTAAAGTATAATAAAAAAAAAAAATAAAATAAAGTATAAAAGCAAAAAAAAAAAAAAAAAGAAATGTTCTTCAAATTGGTCTCTCTGCCTTTAGGATTCCAGTATCCATTCTTCACATTTCCACAGAATGATCACTCTAAAACACAAATTATATTGTGTTGCTTCTTTGCTTAAGATACTTCAAAGACCACTGTAGAGAGGCCTAATTATTTATCATGGCATAAAAAAACCTTTCGTTACCCACTCACCTTTTGAAATCACTATAGTCCATATACCAAATCTACCCAATGATTGCATTTTCCCAAAGTACCATGTACTTTAATTCCCTTATATCATTGAACTTGTTGCTGCTTTGATTTTATTCTCCAACTCACATTTTTTGAGACTCTGCACAATTGTCTAAAGTCTGACCTCTCCGTCAGAATGGATGTTCATCCCCTCTATGACTAGACTGTTTTCTGCATATAATTCGATCTTAGCATCTGTAACATTTTTATGCATACATACCCACACACACCATCCCTCTCCTTGTACTGGATTCTAAGACCTGTAAGGGCAGAAACTATGTCTTATGAATTTTTATATTTCTAGAATCCTGTGCATAAATATGTTTCAGGTTTATTCAATAAATTGCCATCTGAATAAATAAAAGAATAAATATTCAACAAAGAAAAAATTCATAAATCTGTAGTGAAAATTCTTCTAGAAATTAATCTTGAAGTGAACCTAAAATGTAAATACACTTATAAATAAAAATAAGGTGGAACTTGGGAACCTGGATCTACAACCCAAGACAAGTTATATAATCTTTGTGAAGCCTAGTTTACTCATGTATAAGTTAAAAATAGTGATTACTTTGCAGGATTGTTGTAAGGTAAAGGTAGCCTTTAAATAATGCACGCAAATGAGTAGTACAAGATAGACACTCAGAAAGTAATATAATTTGGATTGTCTTTTGGGAGGGAAGGCATAACTTAAGAAACATCGGGGGGGAGGAGCCAAGATGGCCGAATAGGAACAGCTCCGGTCTACAGCTCCCAGCGCGAGCGACGCAGAAGACGGGTGATTTCTGCATTTCCATCTGAGGTACCGTGTTCATCTCACTAGGGAGTGCCAGACAGTAGGCGCAGGTCAGTGGGTGAGCGCACCGTGCGCCAGCCGAAGCAGGGGCGAGGCATTGCCTCACTCGGGAAGCGCAAGGGGTCAGGGAGTTCCCCTTCCAGGGGTGACAGACGGCACCTGGAAAATCGGGCCACTCCCACCCGAATACTGTGCTTTTCCGACGGGCTTAGGAAACGGTGCCCCAGGAGAGTATAGCCTGCACCTGGCTCAGAGGGTCCTACGCCCACGGAGTCTCGCTGATTGCTAGCACAGCAGTCTGAGATCAAACAGCAAGTCAGCAGCGAGGCTGGGGGAGGGGCGCCCGCCATTGCCCAGGCTCGCTTAGGTAAACAAAGCAGCCTGGAAGCTTGAACTGGGTGGAGCCCACCACAGCTCAAGGAGGCCTGCCTGCCTCTGTAGGCTCCACCTCTGGGGGCAGGACACAGACAAACAAAAAGACAGCAGTAACCTCTGCAGACTTAAATGTCCCTGTCTGACAGCTTTGAGGAGAGCAGTGGTTCTCCCAGCACGCAACTGGAGATCTGAGAACGGGCTGACTGCCTCCTCAAGTGGGTCCCTGACCCCTGACCCCCGAGCAGCCTAACTGGGAGGCACCCCCCAGCAGGGGCAGACTGACACCTCACACGGCCGGCCAGGTACTCCAACAGACCTGCAGCTGAGGGTTCTGTCTGTTAGAAGGAAAACTAACAGAAAGGACATCCACACCAAAAGCCCATCTGTACATCACCATCATCAAAGACCAAAAGTAGATAAAACCACAAAGATGGGGAAAAAACAGAGCAGAAAAACTGGAAACTCTAAAAACCAGAGTACCTCTCCTCCTCCAAAGGAACGCAGTTCCTCACCAGCAACGGAACAAAGCTGGACGGAGAATGACTTTGATGAGCTGAGAGAAGAAGGCTTCAGATGATCAAATTACTCCGAGCTACGGGAGGATATTCAAACCAAAGGCAAAGAAGTTGAAAACTTTGAAAAAAATTTAGAAGAATGTATAACTAGAATAACCAATACAGAGAAGTGCTTAAAGGAGCTGATGGAGCTGAAAACCAAGGCTCGAGAACTACGTGAAGAATGCAGAAGCCTCAGGAGCCGATGCGATCAAATGGAAGAAAGGGTATCAGCCCTGGAAGATGAAATGAATGAAATGAAGCGAGAAGGGAAGTTTAGAGAAAAAAGAATAAAAAGAAACGAGCAAAGCCTCCAAGAAATGTGGGACTATGTGAAAAGACCAAATCTACGTCTGATTGGTGTACCTGAAAGTGACGGGGAGAATGGAAACAAGTTGGAAAACACTCTGCAGGATATTATCCAGGAGAACTTCCCCAATCTAGCAAGGCAGGCCAACATTCAGATTCAGGAAATACAGAGAACGCCACAAAGATACTCCTCGAGAAGAGCAACTCCAAGACACATAATTGTCAGATTCACCAAAGTTGAAATGAAGGAAAAAATGTTAAGGGCAGCCAGAGAGAAAGGTCGGGTTACCATCAAAGGGAAGCCCATCAGACTAACAGCGGATCTCTCGGCAGAAACCCTACAAGCCAGAAGAGAGTGGGGGCCAATATTCAACATTCTTAAAGAAAAGAATTTTCAACCCAGAATTTCATATCCTGCCAAACTAAGCTTCATAAGTGAAGGAGAAATAAAATACTTTACAGACAAGCAAATGCTGAGAGATTTTGTCACCACCAGGCCTGCCCTAAAAGAGCTCCTGAAGGAAGCGCTAAACATGGAAAGGCACAACCGGTACCAGCCACTGCAAAATCATACCGAAATGTAAAGAACATCGAGACTAGGAAGAGACTGCATCAACTAACGAGCAAAATATCCAGCTAACATCATAATGACAGGATCAAATTCACACATAACAATATTAACTTTAAATGTAAATGGACTAAATGCTCCAATTAAAAGACACAGACTGGCAAACTGGATAAAGACTCAAGACCCATCAGTGTGCTGTATTCAGGAAACCCATCTCACGTGCAGAGACACACATAGGCTCAAAATAAAAGGATGGAGGAAGATCTACCAAGCAAATGGAAAACAAAAAAAGGCAGGGGTTGCAATCCTAGTCTCTGATAAAACAGACTTTAAACCAACAAAGATCAAAAGAGACAAAGAAGGCCATTACATAATGGTAAAGGGATTAATTCAACAAGAAGAGCTAACTATCCTAAATATATATGCACCCAATACAGGAGCACCCAGATTCATAAAGCAAGTCCTGAGTGACCTACAAAGAGACTTAGACTCCCACACATTAATAATGGGAGACTTTAACACCCCACTATCAACATTAGACAGATCAACGAGACAGAAAGTCAACAAGGATACCCAGGAATTGAACTCAGCTCTGCACCAAGCGGACCTAATAGACATCTACAGAACTCTCCACCCCAAATCAACAGAATATACATTTTTTTCAGCACCACACCACACCTATTCCAAAATTGACCATATACTTGGAAGTAAAGCTCTCCTCAATAAATGTAAAAGAACAGAAATTGTAACAAACTGTCTCTCAGATCACAGTGCAATCAAGCTAGAACTCAGGATTAAGAATCTCACTCAAAACCGCTCAACTACGTGGAAACTGAACAACCTGCTCCTGAATGACTACTGGGTACATAACGAAATGAAGGCAGAAATAAAGATGTTCTTTGAAACCAACGAGAACCAAGACACAACATACCAGAATCTCTGGGATGCATTCAAAGCAGTGTGTAGAGGGAAATTTATAGCACTAAATGCCCACAAGAGAAAGCAAGAAAGATCCAAAATTGACACCCTAACATCACAATTAAAAGAACGAGAAAAGCAAGAGCAAACACATTCAAAAGCTAGCAGAAGGCAAGAAATAACTAAAATCAGAGCAGAACTGAAGGAAATAGAGACACAAAAAACCCTTCAAAAAATAAATGAATCCAGGAGCTGGTTTTTTGAAAGGATCAACAAAATTGATAGACCGCTAGCAAGATTAATAAAGAAAAAAAGAGAGAAGAATCAAATAGATGCAATAAAAAATGATAAAGGGGATATCACCACCGATCCCACAGAAATACAAACTACCATCAGAGAATATTACAAACACCTCTATGCAAATAAACTAGAAAATCTAGAAGAAATGGATAAATTCCTCAACACATACACCCTCCCAAGACTAAACCAGGAAGAAGTTGAATCTCTGAATAGACCAATAACAGGAGCTGAAATTGTGGCAATAATCAATAGCTTACCAACCAAAAAAAGTCCAGGACCAGATGGATTCACAGCCGAATTCTACCAGAGGTACAAGGAGGAGCTGGTACCATTCCTTCTGAAACTATTCCAATCAATAGAAAAAGAGGGAATCCTCCCTAACTCATTTTATGAGGCCAGCATCATCCTGATACCAAAGCCTGGCAGAGACACAACAAAAAAAGAGAATTTTAGACCAATATCCTTGATGAACATTGATGCAAAAATCCTCAATAAAATACTGGCAAACAGAATCCAGCAGCACATCAAAAAGGTTATCCACCATGATCAAGTGGGCTTCATCCCTGGGATGCAAGGCTGGTTCAATATACGCAAATCAATAAATGTAATCCAGCATATAAACAGAACGAAAGACAAAAACCACATGATTATCTCAATAGATGCAGAAAAGGCCTTTGACAAAATTCAACAACCCTTCATGCTAAAAACTCTCAATAAATTAGGAATTGATGGGACGTATCTCAAAATAATAAGAGCTATTTATGACAAACCCACAGCCAATATCATACTGAATGGGCAAAAACTGGAAGCATTCCCTTTGAAAACTGGCACAAGACAGGGATGCCCTCTCTCACCACTTCTATTCAACATAGTGTTGGAAGTTCTGGCCAGGGCAATTAGGCAGGAGAAGGAAATCAAGGGTATTCAATTAGGAAAAGAGGAAGTCAAATTGTCCCTGTTTGCAGATGACATGATAGTATATCTAGAAAACCCCATTGTCTCAGCCCAAAATCTCCTTAAGCTGATAAGCAACTTCAGCAAAGTCTCAGGATACAAAATCAATGTGCAAAAATCACAAGCATTCTTATACATCAATAACAGACAAACAGAGAGCCAAATCATGAGTGAACTCCCATTCACAATTGCTTCAAAGAGAATCAAATACCTAGGAATCCAACTTACAAGGGATGTGAAAGACCTCTTCAAGGAGAACTACAAACCACTGCTCAGGGAAATAAAAGAGGATACAAACAAATGGAAGAACATTCCATGCTCATGGGTAGGAAGAATCAATATCATGAAAATGGCCATCCTTCCCAAGGTAATTTACAGATTCAATGCCATCCCCATCAAGCTACCAATGACTTTCTTCACAGAATTGGAAAAAACTACTTTAAAGTTCATATGGAACCAAAAAAGAGCCCGCATCGCCAAGTCAATCCTAAGCCAAAAGAACAAAGCTGGAGGCATCACACTACCTGACTTCAAACTATACTACAAGGCTACAGTAACCAAAACAGCATGGTACTGGTACCAAAACAGAGATATAGATCAATGGAACAGAACAGAGCCGTCAGAAATAATGCCACATATCTACAAGTATCTGATCTTTGACAAACCTGACAAAAACAAGAAATGGGGAAAGGATTCCCTATTTAATAAATGGTGCTGGGAAAACTGGCTATCCATATGTAGAAAGCTGAACCTGGATCCCTTCCTTACACCTTATACAAAAATCAATTCAAGATGGATTAAAGACTTAAATGTTAGACCTAAAACCATAAAAACCCTAGAAGAAAACCTAGGCATTACCATTCAGGACATAGGCATGGGCAAGGACTTCATGTCTAAAACACCAAAAGCAATGGCAACAAAAGCCAAAATTGACAAATGGGATCTAATTAAACTAAAGAGCTTCTGCACAGCAAAAGAAACTACCATCAGAGTGAACAGGCAACCTACAAAATGGGAGAAAATTTTCGCAACCTACTCATCTGACAAAGGGCTAATATCCAGAATCTACAATGAACTCAAACAAATTTACAAGAAAAAAACAAACAACCCCATCAAAAAGTGGGCGAAGGACATGAACAGACACTTCTCAAAAGAAGACATTTATGCAGCCAAAAAACACATGAAAAAATGCTCACCATCACTGGCCATCAGAGAAATGCAAATCAAAACCACGATGAGATACCATCTCACACCAGTTAGAATGGCAATCATTAAAAAGTCAGGAAACAACAGGTGCTGGAGAGGATGTGGAGAAATAGGAACACTTTTACACTGTTGGTGGGACTGTAAACTAGTTCAACCCTTGTGGAAGTCAGTGTGGCGATTCCTCAGGGATCTAGAACTAGAAATTCCATTCGACCCAGCCATCCCATTACTGGGTATATACCCAAAGGACTATAAATCATGCTGCTATAAAGACACATGCACACGTATGTTTATTGCGGCATTATTCACAATAGCAAAGACTTGGAACCAACCCAAATGTCCAACAATGATAGACTGGATTAAGAAAATGTGGCACATATACACCATGGAATACTATGCAGCCATAAAAAATGATGAGTTCACGTCCTTTGTAGGGACATGGATGAAATTGGAAATCATCATTCTCAGTAAACTATCGCAAGAACAAAAAACCAAACACCGCATATTCTCACTCATAGGTGGGAATTAAACAATGAGAACACATGGACACAGGAAGGGGAACATCACACTCTGGGGACTGTTGTGGGGTGGGGGGAGGGGGGAGGGATAGCACTGGGAGATATACCTAATGCTAGATGACGAGTTGGTGGGTGCAGAGCACCAGCATGGCACATGTATACATATGTAACTTACCTGCACATTGTGCACATGTACCATAAAACCTAAAGTATAATAATAATAATAATAAAAGAAAAAAAAAAAGAAAAAAGAAAAACACCAATACCTACCACAAAAAAAAAATAAATAAAAAAAAAAATAAAAAACCCACTTGTAAGTAAAAAAAAAAAAAAAAAAAAAAAAAAAGAAACATCAGCTTCTTCGGAAACCAGCCAGTCTCAAAGAGATCAATGGCATTCAATACTGCTTTCACTACCATGATAAACACTATTGCGCTAGAATGTCATGCCCTTGAGGGCAGGACTTTGGTCTGTTTTGTTCACATCTGTATCTTCAGCAACTACCACCACCAAAAAACATGAAGATGTATAGACTAATCACACATTCAGGAATGAAGAGAGTTTGTGCTATTATAGTTAGACAACATGTGGTCTGCAGCGTTAATTTATTCTGCAAAAAATAATGCCACATACTGGGTAGTCCTTGTTTAACATTATGAAGTGTGAAATTAGTGAAATCCCAATCAAAGGGGCTCCGATTTTTATTTTTTAAAAAATTTAAAAAGATAATATTGTTTATAAAAGTTCCTGGCATAACCACAAATAGATATTGAATGTTAAACCCTAGAAATAAAATAACACATAAAAAATTAAAACTTAAACTTTTAATAAATAATGAATGTGGTATTTCAATATAACAAATATGTCATGACATTTTAACTGCAATGTTACAACTCTTTAGGAGTGTTCTCACCATGATAAAAGATACTTTTTGACATCATCAAAAATTATTTAATTTCTACTGTAAAAATAATACTGGTTTTTAGCTTAGATTCCAAATTATAAGTGGGATCATGCAGTATGTTTTCTGTCTAGCTTATTTCACTAGATATAATGTACAACATGAGGCCTATTGTTAATAACATTGCATTGTATTCAGAATTTTTGCTAAAAGGCTTGATTTTGGGCTCTCTTAATACACACAGGGGTAACTATGTGAGATGGTGAATATATTAATTTGCTTGATTATTGTAATCATTTCATTATGTATATCAGAACATGATCTTGCATGCCTTAAATATATACAATAAATAAATAAATAAATAAATACGAACTCTAGGGCCAAAGGTAAGACTATCTTTTTCTTCTGGTTTCACATTCTGACTTGGCTGAAAAATATGTTGGCAAAAAATGAACATTGTCTAGTAGGCAGAATGAGGTCCTCTGTTCTTGTTCAAAGAAATAGCTAGACATATTATTTAAAATAGCTTTTCTATATAAATAATTATTGTAAAGGTATTTAAACCTTTGCAGATTTTTCAGGAGAGAGACCAAAAGATAAAGAAAACCCAAGCTATTAATGGATTATTCCCAACAAGTTGATTACATCCCACCTATCATTTTCCTTGTTTATTTAGCTTCTGTTCTAGATTCTTAGACATCATTAGTAATGTAAATTGCTGAGGAAACCTTATCCGCAATCTAATTTGTGTATTCTATCTAAAGAAAAAACAATAGCAAACACATTTTTAAAAGTGTGAAATTCTAGATATTTGTCATAAGAATAGTGGTAAAATGTTGAATAATAATAATTTTGTAACATTTAGCCTTTCTGGATATAGAAGATTTCATAGTGGAAAATCTGTTGATAGAAAATTATAGTTTTGATGTTTGACATTTTAATTTTTTGTTACTTTTTCTTTTTTATCCCAGTCTCATGTGTTCTGTATATTGATATGTTTTTAAAAACACAGAATATACTGTGTAGGGGATAGCCTGTTGTCTACATAAGGTATTAATGCAATTTTCATGGATTACTGCTGTTGCTTTTTGGAGATTCTCTTATGTCAAATAAACTGATATAAGCAAACATGAAGAAAATATAAAATATTAAATGTTTGCCTAAGTAGTACATGCCATTTCTATTATATACAACTTATAAAGTCTAGGACTATGTTGAATATTTTTCATGGAAGCCCTAGGCTTTTGGTTTAAGATATATAAATAAATACCATCCTTTTTTCTAAGTTGAAAATATTCCATAGAAATATAGAATTTCAGAAGACAAATTAATAAAACAAAATATTGCTAAGCTATGTAGGAAAAAGAGGAGGTATTCTTGGCATAAGTGTGCCCCCAAAGGTAATATTCATGGGTCCATTCACTGTACCTACTATGTATGTATCAGATACTCTTTATGTTACTTGAGAAAAAGTAGTGAACAAGAGCAGATCAAAAACAGAGATCATAAAAAGAATACCCTTGAGATACAAGGGGTCACTGGTGAACCACAATGTTAAATATCAGAGAGTAGGGATGGTAAAGTATATAAATAATCTATTAAAATAATAAGATCATAAAACTCAGAAATCAAATCTTAGCAATTCTTAAAGACATAGTATATGTACTTAAATGAGCTAGAGATAAATATTACTCATTGTCTTAACACAAAAAGGTTTAATTCATTAAATATAAGTTGATTCTTCCCAGAAATTATCTGTGGGATGGCATAAAGAGAGTCTTGGCATTGATCCTTGTGGGTAAAATATGTCCTTTGTAAAAGGTCTTGTGGGAAACTGAGAAGTTGCCATGTTCGGCCCTACACAACTGTGTTTGTGTGAGGAAGGCTGCTTACCACCCAGTGCTGGGCTGTTTCACGGTCCTCACTGGGAGACTCTGCTCACATTGTTCATAGTAGACATCCTATGACTTGGCAGTTTTATTAATTTTTAAAATATTTTAATATTATATTTGTATTATTTTTATATTTACTTTTAAATATGACCTATGACTCCTAAGTAGTTTCAGAAGCTGGAATCTGTATCTTTTTACAAATTATTAAAATCCCATTTTCTCCCTCCTTTTTAAAAAATTTTTATCTAACTGTTGTAATGTGCAAGAAAACTATCATAAGTGTTTTCACAAACATTTCATTTAGTCTTTATAGTAATACTATGAGCTAGGTGTCATCATATTTAATTTACAGTTGCAAAAATTAGTGTTTAAGTAATTTTCTTTTTTCTTCAGACGGAGCTTTGCTCTTGTTGCCCAGGCTGGAGTGCAGTGGCGCGATCGAGTGTTTAAGCAATTTGTGCAAGTTCACCAAGTTAGTAAGAGCAGAATCGAAGTCCTCAGACTTTAATATCCAGGCTTGTTCCTGGATACCTTGGCACCACTTTCTTTGCAACATTTATTAACAATCTAACAGCTTCAATATTTTTGAAGTAACTTATATCATATGTAATTTGCTTTTCTTTTTTGTGTGTCTTACTTTTTCCTGCTCAACTGGAAGCTGCTTAAAGGTAGAGGTGATGTTAGATATGAATATGTTTAAGGCTCAATTCATGTCCATATTATATGTTGCTTGGTCGATCTAATACAATATTAGAAACCAACTGATTCACAGATCATCACAATTTCTGATAAAAAGGTTTCTTTTCATTACAGGTCTGGGAAGAAAACTCTGAGTGTTCAGCTTTCCTTTTTTTGGCAATAGACAGTAGGAAACATCCATTTATTGTTGCTATTAGCTTGTTGACTCATTTAATCTGAAAGAAACAAACCAAATAAGTAGCCCATATTTCGTATATGTATAGACAAGAGGCATACTGGGAAGACTCTTAAGGTTCATTAAGCAAGCTAAAGCAAAAACAAAACATTGCTAAATATTAATATCTCTAAATTCAACTATCAGTCCATAGATCACCCTCAATCAATATTTTTTTTATGTGTAGAGCTGCCTGTTGCATGGAGAGGTCAAATTGTTGTACATATACTCATTTTTTCAGAGCTTTTTTGGCCATTTTTATGTTTTGCTTTTTGGTAACTGTTTTAAGAGGACAAATTTAAAAAAATATGTAAAGCGTTATACGTGCATACATTTCATAATAACTATCAGTCCTTCTCACAAAGCTTTACATGAGTGATATAAACTCCCTAGCCTTAACCTTAAAGATTATACCAAAAATAATTTACTTGGAGATTATGGTCCTTTCTGTATATATTTAAATGCCGGAAGTCAATTGCTTTGCTACTCTTTCATAAATACAGGACATGACTCTCTGTTTTCTGCCAGACTGTATCTCTCTAGATTTAATTTCCCTGTCCTTGGATGTGTCTAGTGAAGAATAAAAGGAACAAATATTTCTCGTAATTTCACTGTCCTTGGATGTGACTAATGAAGAATAAAAGGAACAAATATTTCTTGACAAGAGAGAAACACTAAATGAATAAATGAGACAATAAGTAAAATTTATGGCTTCCAGGTGGACTAGGAAAAAAAAAGTCTGAGATATATAATACTTGGAAAATCTGCATTTTGCCTTCTCTTTAAAGATCAGAATATCTTACCATATTCAGCATGAATTCCTTCAGAGTACAGTTGACTTGAAGTGAGCATAAGATGTCCCTTGAATATGGTATCTGTGCTCTACATTTTGCTACAAGTCCTTCTAGTCATCTCCCTGATCCTGAATTGGAATAAAAATTATAAGCGAAATTGCTCAATTATTTATCTTATGGTAGAATATATTTTTTCTTACACAAGTAAATTTTTTTTATGAGGGAAGAAAAATTTCTTCAGATTCACATCTCTGTCAAAGTTAAGGAAATAAACTGAGAAGGCAGTGTATTCCAAGAGGAATGTGAAATAATATGTACTTTCCTATACATGTCTCAATTTGATTACTAACATTACTTACTCCACCACCGTTGGCTTTTGGTTACCCAGGCTTGATCCTGAAGTTGCCTTTAGTTCATTCTTGTTTAACCCCCAAGACCAATTAGTTACTCATACTTTTTATATGTTGTTTGGATTTGTCTTTTTTTTTTTTTTTCCTAATCTCATTGCCACCACACCACTCTTTTTTTCATGTCAAAACTGATTGATTGGTTTTTCTGCCACTGAGATTTATAATTAATAATATAATTAATTGGCTGGGCATGGTGGCTCACGCCTATAATCCCAGCACTTTGGGAGGCCGAAGTGGGTGGATCATGAAGTCAGGAGATTGAGACCACCATGGCCAAAATGGTGAAACCCCATCTTCACTATAAACACAAAAAATAGCTGGGCATGGTGGCATGCACCTGTAGTCCCAGCTACTCAGGAGGCTGAGGCAGAAGAATCTCTTGAACCCAGGGAGAGGAGATTGCAGAGAGCTGAGATCGCTCCCCTGCACTCCAGCCTGGCAACAAAGCGAGACTCCATCTCAAAAAAAAAAAAAAAACCACTATATATATAAAATATATAGTATATATATTTAATTATATTAATTATCTTATGATTTAGTCAGGTTAGTCTAAAATTGCCACTTTGATCTTGTTACTGTCTTGCATTGTCTTTGAAGCCCTTCACACTATGGCTGTAATCTGCCTTCCCAGCCTCATCGCAACTACTTTCCTTAGCTGTAGAATCTGTTCTTTGGCTTTTCCATCTCAGTACTCTGCATCAGGGCCTTATTTGAAGCCTTCTTCCTCTCTAGTCCTACTTAAGTGTGATCTATTTTTTAGACCTTAATAAAATCTTGCTTCTGCAGAGCCATCCTGAAGTAGTCCAGTTATTAGTGATCTTTTCATGTTTTTTATGTCTTAAGTTGTTAACATCCTCTAGGACTTCTTTGCTGTGGATCATTTAATTCATGATTTTTTTTTTATTTCTTTAAGCCCTGTCTTTACACAAGATACCAGAAACATATTCAAGTCAGAAATCATGCCTTTTATTTCTTATTGTTCTCCTCAGTGCTACCATAGTGAATTGAAGATATTTAATGACTTGTAGATATTCATTTCTTTTGAAAAAATGGATTAAGGTATATGTATTATGGAACATTTTTAAGATATTTCCTTATTGGGATTTAAACCTCCTGTAGTTACAGGAGGTTTAAAGACCTCCTGTGGTCTGTAGTCATTTTTTATTTTCAGGAACCTTAGGAGTTAATATTTCTTTGATAAAATTTTATGTTAGATAGCCAAAGGTCACTCTGCCCTTTGTATGATAACTGCCTATTGGCATTGAAGAAGTGTCAATTATATATGCAAACACCATGCTCCTTTTTGTAGATCCTGCTGGCTTTATAGGAACGTATCACTCATCTATTATGGGATACATTCATACTTTGTTTACTTTTCATTTATTTGCTTGTATTTTTAGAGACAGGGTCTCACTCTGTCATCCAGGCTGGAGTGTAGTGGCATGATCATAGCTCACTGCAGCCTCAAACTCCTGGACTCAAGCAGTCCTCCAGCCTCAGCCTCCTGTGTGGCTAGGACTATAGGCATGTGCCACCACATCCAGCTAATATACTTTTGTCCATGATCTAATAAACTTAACTTAGGTGAGGAACCTAGTTAAGGTCTAAGATCTAGGGTGACCATTTAATTTATTGTCTAACCTGGGACTCCTTTAGAATGAAAGGTAGTACTAATTAGATAGAATACTGGGCAATAGGTATAAGGCGAGCCTTCTCTGGTAAAGCTGGAGGCATGGCCACCATAGGTAAAGCCTGGCAAAATGAAGAGAATTTTCCTACAAGAATTTTAGCTACAAGCCCATTCCTGTGCCCCAGGGAAAATTAGGAAAGTTAAAGGATGGTTTTTCTCTGTATAGCTGTGGTTAGCTGCTTCTAAAATGGCTGGCAATGGTACCTGCCATGGTACTACCCATGCCCTCGTGCAGTCTCCTTCCCCTAGTGTGAGCAGTGGACCTACGGACTTGCTTCTAATCAATAGATTATGGCAAAAGTGATGAGATATCACTTCTAAGATTACATTCTAAAAGATAGACATGCTATTTTAGAAAAGAATAATGCTGGGTGTTTTTTCAAAAGATATATTTTATCACATTAATAAAGCCTCTCTCTTTCCTCATTTAGCAGGGGAGTTTTAAAAATAAAGAATAAATAGTGA
Organism: Pongo pygmaeus; assembly: GCF_028885625.2. NCBI lineage: Eukaryota > Metazoa > Chordata > Mammalia > Primates > Hominidae > Pongo > Pongo pygmaeus. The sequence continues at coordinate 103,240,157 of NC_072377.2, forward strand.
CTTTTATCTTCAAAGAAATGGCTGTGACATGTCTTACTCTTGCTTGCACTCTCTCTCTGCCATCATCATTCTGATAAAGCGCATCAGAGGCTTCCAGGGAAGAAATCAAAGGAGTCCTCTAGCCAAGTCAGCAAGTACCTGGGTCCTGCCAATAACCACATGAGTAAACTTGGAAGCAGATTGTTTCCTCGGTGAGCCTTCCTATGACTGCAACTCAGCCAACACCTTGATTGCAACCTTTGTTTGAGACACAGAGCGAGCCAGAGGACCCAATCACACTTGAATCCTAACCTGCAGTATCTGTGAGAAAATAAATGCTGTTTATTTAAGCCACTGAGTTTTGAATACTTTGTTACCTAGCAATAAGTAATTAATACAATAGCAGTGACCTAAAATTTTCCTTTATAGTGGCTTGGCTCTAGGCTGTGTATATTGGTTTTGGATCTATCATCTTGTTTAAATCTCTTATAAATTCTAATAATTTTTTTTTGTAAAATGCTTTAAGTTTTCTACCTAGACAACATATTATCTACAAAAATGTCATTTTTTTCTTTTCTGATTTTCATGCACTGTACTTTTTTCTTTTTTTTAATTTGATAGAACATTTTCTATGATGTTGAAGAGAAACAGTAAGTGCTTAGCACTCTTGACTTATCTAAGACTTTAAAGAAAATATTACCAAGATTTCGTATTTAAGGCTGGATTCCTGTAAGTTTTTGGGATGTCAATTTTTAGTAGGTTAAGTAAATAGATTTTTGCTTTCTATGTTTAATAAAAATCATTTTTATTATATTGATCAGATTCCTCTCTTTAACCTAAGATGACCATTTCTTTTAACAGATTTTCTTTTATCTACTACTTATTAGGCTTAAAAATGTAAAATATTTTAATATTTCTTTCTATTTTAATTTGTAATACAATAATTCAAAGGATATACTAAACTATACATTTACAGATTTATCAAATTTTTTCCCTCCTTAAAGAGTAAGAAATACATATGTTTTCTATTCCTATAAATGAATAGATTATAGAAACTTATTCTTTAGGTTGACATTTGAGTCATCAGCATTTTTTTCCCCCTACCAATACATTAGTCTTTAAAAATATTGCAAAACCAAGATAATCAGTCTTACATTCACCAGGGATTTTATAGAAAAGCGTTTGCTTCTCAGCCCTGCAATGTGATTAGGTAATTAAATATCTTCTTTCTTTTTAATATTTTAAAACTTACTGCTGCTGCAGATGAAAGTTGACCTAGACCATGTAATATTTTCATTTGTTAAAACATGCTTGGTTTAGATAAGGAAGATTAATGCGGCTAAAAGCATTAATGGAGCTAATCCACTTAATAAAAGACAGTTCTTCAAGTTTATAAAGTAGCTTAGTTTCAACTTCTTAATTTCATTAGTAGAAAACACAGCCATTTTCTACTACCATAATCACTTATTATTTATTCATCCAGAATTGCTCTAAGAAGATGGCTTAGATTTTCCTTGGGGATTGCACTCTGTTACTTATAATGCCAGGCCATGCCCTGTCTAGTTTCTCCTTGGGTTTGATGTCTTCCTTTCTCTCTTAACCATTTTGCATAATATTGATTTTCTTCTCATAAAAAGAGTGGTTATCAGCTGGGTGCAGTGGCTCACATCTGTAATCCCAGCACTTTGAGAGGCCGAGGCATGTAGATCACTTGAGGCCAGGAGTTTGGAACCAGCCTGGCCAACATGGTGAAACCTCGTCTGTACCAAAAATACCAAAATTAGCTGGTCGTGATGGCAGGTGCCTGTAATCCCAGCTACTCAGGAGGCTGAGGCAGGAGAATTGCTCGAACCCAGAAGGTGAAGGTTGCAGTGATCCAGGATCCTGCCACTGCACTCCAGCCTGGGCAACAGAGCGAGATTCCATCTCAAAGAAAACAACAACAACAAAAAAAGAGTGATTATTTCTAGGTGGGTATGACAATACCATAGAAGTTTACACTCTCTGTTCACAGCGTAACTTGAAAATTTTCCTGAGAATTTTTTTTTAAGCAAAGAAATCTAACAAATGGAAAACCAATTAGAGTAAAATCATTTGTAAATTTTCTAGTTTAACAAACTCTTTACAGTGTGTAGAAAATTGCAATGAATCTATGGATATTTGACAACTAATTTTAATACTAATTTCAATTAAACTCCGAGAAGGCTAAAAATGTTTACACTTCTTATTAGTATAATTAAATCCCAAAGTTTCAAGGAGTAAGAAGTGAATCTGACTTTTTATTAAGAAAGAGGTGAGGCCAGGCACGGTGGCTCACGCCTGTAATCCCAGTACTTTGGGAGGCTGAGGCGGGCGGATCACCTGAGGTCAGGAGTTCAAGACTAGCCTGGCCAATATGGTGAAACCTCGTCTCTACTAAAAATACAAAAATTAGCCAGGCATTGTGGCAGGTGCCAGTAATCCCAGCTACTCGGGAGGCTGAGGCAGGAGAATCACTTGAACCCGGGATGCGGAGGTTGCAGTGAGCCGAGATCGCGCCATTGCACTCCAGCCTTGGGGACAAGAGTGAGACTTCGTCTGAAAAAAAAAAAAAAGCAGTGAATCACCCTTCTTCCTTTCTAGAATATAGTTAACCTATCAATTATCCTTTATTTTGAAATAGATTTGTAGAGACACTAAATTGCATGCAAATATATTGTAACGATTTGTTTCCCTTTGCAGACAGGCATGTACTAATAATTCTGACACACCCCTAGTAGAAATTCTCCCAGGGAATTCCCTGGAAATGTAAGTGGTGAAGTCTCAGATAAGACATATTATGGATAGCTAATTTATAGAGAAAAAGGAAGACATTGTACTGGATCTAGTGTCAATTTCCCAGTGTTTTTCTTTGTGAAGATTTCTAAGTTAAAGGAGGATGATAATATGGGACCCTCTACCATATTCCTGCTAAGTTTAGCAAATCATTTTAAAGTGCTCACTACGTGCTAAACACCTTCTCTTTCCCTTTTCTTCCCGTGCCATTCTCTGAAGTGTTTTTTACCTGCCTACAATTCCTTATGAGAATTCATCCGAGTCCTAAGAGGATGAAATTATGAACAAAAATGTGCATAACAGTGAACACAAACAAAACATGTGAACAATACATTCTTTATGCAGGGGTACTTAGGCTATGTAGTTTCATGTGCAAATACTGTAACCGTTTTTTTTTTATTTCAACTGAATCTCTATTTTAAGTTCCTATGCTGCCTAATGGCAGATAATGTAATGTCACTCAATTTTGGGTTCTCCAAATTAGATCCATTTTAAATTCAGTAAACAGGGTTTCTTTTCTCCTGCCTTCTTCCATGGACTGCCTAAAAACCTGAGGGGCTAGAGACAATCAAACGTTGGCTGGAGGAAGGCAGCTGGTCCCAGGTTGAGGCCTCTCTGTTATTGCTTCTCTTCAAGTTTCTGTATTCTTGCCTGGATCCACAGTTCTGGCCATGTTTTAGAGTGGAGTCATCTCCTCACGGTTATGATACTCTTCCAAGTCCTGTCCTTCTCAGTGTTATTTGTGATTCTTGGCAAAATGAGAAGATGTGGCTGCTTCTCAAGCTGGTTGTGGACATGTGTGGACTGACTGAACCTGACTCAGTCCCACCTGTTTATGCACCCCGTCCACTCAAGTCTCGATGGTCTGCCCCGCCGTAGAAGGTAGGGAATTCTTTGTGAGGAAAGAGGGACATGGGCAGAGATTCCACATAGTTTTGAATCCTCATATTTACCTGGAGTTCATTTTTAAATTTTTATTTTTAGCTGTTAAAATGATTTATTGAACTTTGCAAAGAGATTATAAACCTAAGATATTTTAAAACAAGTGAATCTATGAAAAAGATTAAATAAAGAAAATAAATAATATTAACAGATGTTTCTTAATATACTAGCACATCCACCCTGATGATAATTTTTAAAATTAGGGTGGAGAGATTATGGACTGAGTCAAAATTACATAGAACCTATAAACAAGTGTTTTCACAGGAAGAGCTGTGTGACAGAACAAGGAGCAGAAGAATAGAAGCCGTTTTCTATGATTAATAAGATTATTTTGGCAATAGTTATTACACTTTTTAAAGGTCATTTACTTCTGGTCTTCCCTGTGTTGAACTGTTTTTAACCAATGTGGAGAAGAGCTGCGGGATAGAGGCCAGTTTATCTAGACCTTTCCCACCTGAGGAGGAGAATAGAAAAGTAGGTAAATATGTAATGTAAAATATGTCATTCAAGGACCACCAAAACTTTCATTAAGTACCCTATCATTAAAAATCTGTATTTAAAAGTAGCTCAAGTAAGGGACGCTTTATGACCCAGGGTTTCTGGAGTCAGATAGACATTCTTGCCTGCCCCTTACTCTGACTTATTGGGAGAGGGAAAACTGCAGTGGTGTTTCTGTTGCAGTGGCAAAGGTAACATGTCAGAAAATTCAGAGGGTTTCATATCAATAATCCTTTGGAAACTGGATGTATTACGGGGTTCTAGAATGCAAATTTAGGTATTTATTGTCAGATGATGAAATTCATTGTTTTTTTTAAAAAATGATGTTGAAATATCACTGTCCAATGTGTTCACTTATGTGAAAGCTAAATTGAATGAAGCAAAAAGAGAAAATAGTTTGTATATTTGTCATACCTTTTTATTTCTTACAATAAAAATATTGGTAGCAAATAAAATAATAAAAAGAATAATTTTTAAAAAAAGAAACAAGAATTTTCTACTCAGATGTGCCATGTACTAAATATATAACTCTTCAAGGCATTGTAGCTCTTTAGGCCTTGGGTTTCTGATCTGTAAATTTAAGGACTTATAACCTATGATTCCAAAGGTTACTTCTATGTCTGATGGTTTCAGTAGGCTAGCCTACACTTTATAATTGGTTTTAACATCAAGAATTTAACAGTTTAATTCTCTAGTTTTGCTAATACTTGGTGCAGTAGTGATCTTATATCAATTGACAAAATAGGGTAGAATCACAAGATGAAAGACAGTCTGAGAAAAATTTTTAAAAAACCACATTGACTGATACTTTATAATACCCAGCTATACTGAGGGCATTGAGCGCAATGGTAAAGCACATAGGCTTGGAGAAAAACATCGTGCTGGGTTGAAGCTTTACAGCTTGTCATGGATTTTGCACAAGTAGTTCTGTTTCACTAAACCTTTCTCTTTATCTGCAAAATGCAAATAATGATAATAGTACCTATGCCATAGGATTGTAAGTATTAAATGATATATTTCATTAAAATACTTGGTACAGGAAGGGGTTGCTCACAGCTTGGCATAGCAGTAGGTCCAGTGAATTAATTCATTATAATTTAACAGAATCCTCATCATATTTATTCATTGCTATTCATTTGTCAGTTTTTTCTATTTTCCTACACCACTGAGATTAATGTTATTTTAATAACATGTTTCTTATTTTCATTGTTTGATACAAAATATAAATCCATTCTATGATACATTGTATTTTAAAAGGTAGGACAGTTATACAGATTGGCAGCACAGTTGCAACTTAGACCCTCATACCTGATAATAGCATTATCTGATAGGCAATAAATTGGGTGCCACGATTCAGCCCAGAGGAAAACATACATAGTGCTTTTGCAGTAATAGAAATTTGATATTCCAGGGTGAGAAAAATTGAAAATCTTTGAAACCCTTGAAAGGGATAAATTAGTACAAGTTAAAAATAGCCACAGTCTCCTTGCCCCTGGTTTTAAAGTGCTACATTGAAAGCATATGACTAGAAGGTCAAAAGCACCCATAGGTGGGAACACTGAAAAGCTTTACAAATCTCTACAGTCACATTAATGTTAAAATTATTTCAAACTTAAAATGTAAAGTAATCAATGTTTCTGTCATGTCTAGAGTTGGAAAAGATAGTTTTTTCTTTAGCCAGATGGATTAAGGTCATCGTAGTTGCTACAGCAAACAAAACTCAGATTGGATAACGGGTCAAATGTGAGTGTTAATTTTTAATGCCTGTCAAGTACAAAAGAGATGTTTCTGGTAGAAGTGTGGCTCTATTTAAAACAGTGCTTTAGAAGCTCAGCCTCTTTCATCTCATAGCGCCACATCTTTGACACATAAATTCCAGGTTTACTGTGTTTCTTCTGTGTCCTGATGAAGGTTGTCATTGTTAACGTAGTCCTTAGTATCCCTGAAGGATAAATAAGACTGATTGCTATAACCTCAAAGAAGGATTTAAAATCTTTTCTTATAATGCATTTGGCAGCATATATTTATTTTATATTTAACTGGAGGTCTTTCCTTAATTCACCTGCTACTTTTCCTTAACAAGATTGTTACGTAGTTTGTGCCTCCAACAAAATTTAGTCAAGTCCACAAGCAGAGGATTACATTTCATCAACGCATGATGACATCTGGCTTGAAGCTATGTTCTTGTCAAATGGTCCAGTGAAATAATGTATTTTTTGGATTTTACTAAAATCTTACTAAAATTATTTACTAGGCATATCTAAAATGACTAGCTGGTTGAAAGGGTTTCTTTTATTTAAATTGTTTAAAGATCCTATCTAGAAAATATGTTCTCATCTGCTTTTACTAGATCTTGAAGAATTGTAAGATTACCTTTAAAATTTATTGGGCTTAGACGTCTTTAACTGGAAGGAAAACACCCAGAAGGTGAGAAGCATTCTAACAAAATGAAATAAAAAGGTTTGCTTAGAATACTGTGGCTAAATAATTTGTCTTTGCCATTGATGTCATTAAAATTAATCCTGGCAATAAGGAAATGTTTGATAGTAATAGAGAAGTCTCTGGAAATAATGCATTCTGAAATAATAATGCACAGAACAGAAACTTTATACACTCTATTGTGTATGAGTAGTGAGATATTTAAATTCAAAATGTTAATTATGTAATATAATTATGTTGCATGTTTATTAGAAGTAAATTTCTAATTAAATCTAATCCTCATGTTTATATATCATTTTGCGTTAATTATTTAGGGCCATAAAATGTGAAAAATTTTGTTTATTTAAACTTTGTCGTGTTGGTAGACGTCATTGTTATTCCTTTTTTTCCTTTTCTCCTCTTTGCCTACCCTCAAAATGAGAGCCGTTAACTCGGTAGTTTTATTTACACTCCAAGAAGAAAATGTTCAATATGAAAGAGTTTGACTTAAGCAATTTAATTGCTCCTGGGATATTCAATTTGAATCTTGATGAATTAGGTAAAACATATTCTCCCAAAGATTTATTAAACACCCGAAGCTATCTAAGAAAAAAAAATTATCTCTAGTATATGCATTATGGAACTGCTCCTGCTTCTTCTAAATAAGACACGGGGAGGAGCCAAGATGGCCAAATAGGAACAGCTCCGGTCTACAGCTCCCAGCGCGAGTGACGCAGAAGACGGGTGATTTCTGCATTTCCATCTGAGGTACCGTGTTCATCTCACTAGGGAGTGCCAGACAGTGGGCACAGGTCAGTGGGTGAGTGCACCGTGTGCCAGCGGAAGCTGGGGCGAGGCATTGCCTCACTCGGGAAGCGCAAAGGGTCAGGGAGTTCCCTTTCCAGGGGTGACAGACGGCACCTGGAAAATCGGGCCACTCCCACCTGAATACTGTGCTTTTCCGACAGGCCCCAGGAGAGTATAGCCCGCACCTGGCTCAGAGGGTCCTACGCCCACGGAGTCTTGCTGATTGCTAGCACAGCAGTCTGAGATCAAACAGCAAGTCGGCAGCGAGGCTGGGGGAGGGGCGCCCGCCATTGCCCAGGCTCGCTTAGGTAAACAAAGCAGCCTGGAAGCTGGAACTGGGTGGAGCCCACCACAGCTCAAGGAGGTCTGCCTGCCTCTGTAGGCTCCACCTCTGGGGGCAGGGCACAGACAAACAAAAAGACAGCAGTAACCTCTGCAGACTTAAATGTCCTTCTCTGACAGCTTTGAGGAGAGCAGTGGTTCTCCCAGTACGCAGCTGGAGATCTGAGAACGGGCTGACTGCCTCCTCAAGTGGGTCCCTGACCCCTGACCCCCGAGCAGCCTAACTGGGAGGCACCCCCCAGGAGGGGCAGACTGACACCTCACACGGCCGGCCAGGTACTCCAACAGACCTGCAGCTGAAGGTCCTGTCTGTTAGAAGGAAAACTAACAGAAAGGACATTCACACCAAAAACCCATCTGTACATCACCATCATCAAAGACCAAAAGTAGATAAAACCACAAAGATGGGGAAAAAACAGAGCAGAAAAACTGGAGACTCTAAAAAGCAGAGTACCTCTCCTCCTCCAAAGGAACGCAGTTCCTCACCAGCAACGGAACAAAGCTGGACGGAGAATGACTTTGACGAGCTGAGAGAAGAAGGCTTCAGATGATCAAATTACTCCGAGCTACGGGAGGATATTCAAACCAAAGGCAAAGAAGTTGAAAACTTTGAAAAAAATTTAGAAGAATGTATAACTAGAATAACCAATACAGAGAAGTGCTTAAAGGAGCTGATGGAGCTGAAAACCAAGGCTTGAGAACTACGTGAAGAATGCAGAAGCCTCAGGAGCCGATGCCATCAAATGGAAGAAAGGGTATCAGCCCTGGAAGATGAAATGAATGAAATGAAGCGAGAAGGGAAATTTAGAGAAAAAAGAATAAAAAGAAATGAGCAAAGCCTCCAAGAAATGTGGGACTATGTGAAAAGACCAAATCTACGTCTGATTGGTGTACCTGAAAGTGACGGGGAGAATGGAAACAAGTTGGAAAACACGCTGCAGGATATTATCCAGGAGAACTTCCCCAATCTAGCAAGGCAGGCCAACATTCAGATTCAGGAAATACAGAGAACGCCACAAAGATACTCCTCAAGAAGAGCAACTCCAAGACACATAATTGTCAGATTCAACAAAGTTGAAATGAAGGAAAAAATGTTAAGGGCAGCCAGAGAGAAAGGTCGGGTTACCATCAAAGGGAAGCCCATCAGACTAACAGCGGATCTCTCGGCAGAAACCCTACAAGCCAGAAGAGAGTGGGGGCCAATATTCAACATTCTTAAAGAAAAGAATTTTCAACCCAGAATTTCATATCCTGCCAAACTAAGCTTCATAAGTGAAGGAGAAATAAAATACTTTACAGACAAGCAAATGCTGAGAGATTTTGTCACCACCAGGCCTGCCCTAAAAGAGCTCCTGAAGGAAGCGCTAAACATGGAAAGGCACAACCGGTACCAGCCACTGCAAAATCATACCGAAACGTAAAGACCATCGAGACTAGGAAGAGACTGCATCAACTAACGAGCAAAATAACCAGCTAACATCATAATGACAGGATCAGATGCACACATAACAATATTAACTTTAAATGCAAATGGACTAAATGCTCCAATTAAAAGACACAGACTGGCAAACTGGATAAAGACTCAAGACCCATCAGTGTGCTGTATTCAGGAAACCCATCTCACGTGCAGAGACACACATAGGCTCAAAATAAAAGGATGGAGGAAGACCTATCAAGCAAATGGAAAACAAAAAAAGGCAGGGGTTGCAATCCAAGTCTCTGATAAAACAGACTTTAAACCATCAAAGATCAAAAGAGACAAAGAAGGCCATTACATAATGGTAAAGGGATTAATTCAACAAGAAGAGCTAACCATCCTAAATATATATGCACCCAATACAGGAGCACCCAGATTCATAAAGCAAGTCCTGAGTGACCTACAAAGAGACTTAGACTCCCACACATTAATAATGGGAGACTTTAACACCCCACTGTCAACATTAGACAGATCAACAAGACAGAAAGTCAACAAGGATACCCAGGAATTGAACTCAGCTCTGCACCAAGCAGACCTAATAGACATCTACAGAACTCTCCACCCCAAATCAACAGAATATACATTTTTTTCAGCACCACACCACACCTATTCCAAAATTGACCATATACTTGGAAGTAAAGCTCTCCTCAATAAATGTAAAAGAACGGAGATTATAACAAACTATCTCTCAGATCACAGTGCAATCAAGCTAGAACTCAGGATGAAGAATCTCACTCAAAACCGCTCAACTATGTGGAAACTGAACAACCTGCTCCTGAATGACTACTGGGTACATCATGAAATGAAGGCAGAAATAAAGATGTTCTTTGAAACCAACGAGAACCAAGACACAACATACCAGAATCTCTGGGATGCATTCAAAGCAGTGTGTAGAGGGAAATTTATAGCACTAAATGCCCACAAGAGAAAGCAGGAAAGATCCAAAATTGACACCCTAACATCACAATTAAAAGAACTAGAAAAGCAAGAGCAAACACATTCAAAAGGTAGCAGAAGGCAAGAAATAACTAAAATCAGAGCAGAACTGAAGGAAATAGAGACACAAAAAACCCTTCAAAAAATTAATGAATCCAGGAGCTGGTTTTTTGAAAGGATCAACAAAATTGATAGACCGCTAGCAAGATTAATAAAGAAAAAAAGAGAGAAGAATCAAATAGATGCAATAAAAAATGATAAAGGGGATATCACCACCAATCCCACAGAAATACAAACTACCATCACAGAATATTACAAACACCTCTACGCAAATAAACTAGAAAATCTAGAAGAAATGGATAAATTCCTCAACACATACACCCTCCCAAGACTAAACCAGGAAGAATTTGAATCTCTGAATAGACCAATAACAGGAGCTGAAATTGTGGCAATAATCAATGGCTTACCAACCAAAAAAAGTCCAGGACCAGATGGGTTCACAGCCGAATTCTACCAGAGGTACAAGGAGGAGCTGGTACCATTCCTTCTGAAACTATTCCAATCAATAGAAAAAGAAGGAATCCTCCCTAACTCATTTTATGAGGCCAGCATCATCCTGATACCAAAGCCTGGCAGAGACACAACAAAAAAAGAGAATTTTAGACCAATATCCTTGATGAACATTGATGCAAAAATCCTCTATAAAATACTGACAAACAGAATCCAGCAGCACATCAAAAAGCTTATCCACCATGATCAAGTGGGCTTCATCCCTGGGATGCAAGGCTGGTTCAATATACGCAAATCAATAAATGTAATCCAGCATATAAACAGAACCAAAGACAAAAACCACATGATTATCTCAATAGATGCAGAAAAGGCCTTTGACAAAATTCAACAACCCTTCATGCTAAAAACTCTCAATAAATTAGGTATTGATGGGACATATCTCAAAATAATAAGAGCTATTTATGACAAACCCACAGCCAATATCATACTGAATGGGCAAAAACTGGAAGCATTCCCTTTGAAAACTGGCACAAGACAGGGATGTCCTCTCTCACCACTTCTATTCAACATAGTGTTGGAAGTTCTGGCCAGGGCAATTAGGCAAGAGAAGGAAATCAAGGGTATTCAATTAGGAAAAGAGGAAGTCAAATTGTCCCTATTTGCAGATGACATGATAGTATATCTAGAAAACCCCATTGTCTCAGCCCAAAATCTCCTTAAGCTGATAAGCAACTTCAGCAAAGTCTCAGGATACAAAATCAATGTACAAAAATCACAAGCATTCTTATACACCAAGAACAGACAAACAGAGAGCCAAATCATGAGTGAACTCCCATTCACAATTGCTTCAAAGAGAATAAAATACCTAGGAATCCAACTTACAAGAGATGTGAAGGACCTCTTCAAGGAGAACTACAAACCAGTGCTCAAGGAAATAAAAGAGGATAGAAACAAATGAAAGAACATTCCATGCTCATGGGTAGGAAGAATCAATATCGTGAAAATGGCCATCCTTCCCAAGGTAATTTACAGATTCAATGCCATCCCCATCAAGTTACCAATGACTTTCTTCACAGAATTGGAAAAAACTACTTTAAAGTTCATATGGAACCAAAAAAGAGCCCGCATCGCCAAGTCAATCCTAAGCCAAAAGAACAAAGCTGGAGGCATCACACTACCTGACTTCAAACTATACTACAAGGCTACAGTAACCAAAACAGCATGGTACTGGTACCAAAACAGAGATATAGATCAATGGAACAGAACAGAGCCGTCAGAAATAATGCCACATATCTACAACTATCTGATCTTTGACAAACCTGAGAAAAACAAGAAATGGGGAAAGGATTCCCTATTTAATAAATGGTGCTGGGAAAACTGGCTAGCCATATGTAGAAAGCTGAAACTGGATCCCTTCCTTACACCTTATACAAAAATCAATTCAAGATGGATTAAAGACTTAAATGTTCGACCTGAAACCATAAAAACCCTAGAAGAAAACCTAGGCAATACCATTCAGGACATAGGCATGGGCAAGGACTTCATGTCTAAAACACCAAAAGCAATGGCAACAAAAGCCAAAATTGACAAATGGGATCTCATTAAACTAAAGAGCTTCTGCACAGCAAAGGAAACTACCATCAGAGTGAACAGGCAACCTACAAAATGGGAGAAAATTTTCGCAACCTACTCATCTGACAAAGGGCTAATATCCAGAATCTACAATGAACTCCAACAAATTTACAGGAAAAAAACAAACAACCCCATCAAAAAGTGAGTGAAGGACATGAACAGACACTTCTCAAAAGAAGACATTTATGCAGCCAAAAAACACATGAAAAAATGCTCACCATCACTGGCCATCAGAGAAATGCAAATCAAAACCACAATGAGATACCATCTCACACCAGTTAGAATGGCAATCATTAAAAAGTCAGGAAACAACAGGTGCTGGAGAGGATGTGGAGAAATAGGAACACTTTTACACTGTTGGTGGGACTGTAAACTAGTTCAACCATTGTGGAAGTCAGTGTGGCGATTCCTCAGGGATCTAGAACTAGAAATTCCATTTGACCCAGCCATCCCATTACTGGGTATATACCCAAAGGACTATAAATCATGCTGCTGTAAAGACACATGCACACGTATGTTTATTGCGGCATTATTCACAATAGCAAAGACTTGGAACCAACCCAAATGTCCAACAATGATAGACTGGATTAAGAAAATGTGGCACATATACACCATGGAATACTATGCAGCCATAAAAAATGATGAGTTCATGTCCTTTGTAGGGACATGGATGAAATTGGAAATCATCATTCTCAGTAAACTATCGCAAGAACAAAAAACCAAACACCGCATATTCTCACTCATAGGTGGGAATTGAACAATGAGAACACATGGACACAGGAAGGGGAACATCACACTTCGGGGACTGTTGTGGGGTGGGGGGAGGGGGGAGGGATAGCACTGGGCGATATACCTAATGCTACATGACGAGTTGGTGGGTGCAGTGCACCAGCATGGCACATGTATACATATGTAACTTACCTGCACATTGCGCACATGTACCATAGAGCCTAAAGTAAAATAATAATAATAATAATAATAAAAAGAAAAAAAAAAAAAAAAAGAAAAATTTAGGTATGATACTACTTCTGGAAAATATATTATAAGAAATGATAAAGTATTTGTGTAGCAGTGTGCTCCTATATGTATATGGGTAAAACCTTGGAAAGAAAATTAGCAAAATATTACTAGAAAGTTGAATTAGTAATGATTAAATTAATAAAATATTCTTCTTAGTGCCTTTAAAAAAAAAAAAGACACAATTCTGGTGCTATACTTCACAGTTTATTTTTAGATAGTAATTTCTCTCAGAAAATTTCTGTTTTTGATTTACAGAAAGATAAAAGATTTCATTGCCACTATGTGACATCTCAAGAAAATTCTGTTTGGTTTTCCTTGTTTCTAGAGTGAGCATAGATTATGATGAACGTCTAGTGCTACAATATTTCCCAAGCTGTTAGATGGAATAAGAATCACATAGTCAGTCAACAATTATTTCCCAGTTATTGTTCTATTAATAGGTGCTGGGAATACAGCAGTGAAAAGCAAAGTGGGGATAAGGCAGAGAGAGCTATCTTCCAACATGAACACAAAGAAACCACTCTATATGTGGCAAACCTGACAAGGTTAGACCACAGGTTGCAAACCTTAGACTCCCAAACAGATTACCTTCTCTTGTTCAAAATAAAGCTCTTGTAATCCTTCAGGGATGCTCATATCCAACATTCAGTATAATCCCTCACCCTCTTTCTTCCAATCATAATAGCATCAAAATACCCTTAGACAGCAGTTGTCATATAGAGAAGACAAAATTAAATTCTGGGTCTGAAAATCAGTGCTTTACAGAATTGTTTTCTATCAGCCATGGCCCCTAACCTTCATGGATATGAGACCTTATATCTTTAGTTTTATTTATTTGTTTTGGAGAAAACTTCATCTCAAAGTGATATAATACATTTAAAAATGTCAAGGAGTAACTGTTCTTTTAGCATAAAAACGAAAGATTGCGGGCTATAGGGAAATACTATGATAGACTGCAAAGCCATAGATGGGAAACAGTTGTGTCTTCAGCCAAAATAATAGTTCTACGTCTTATAAACAATAATGAGTTTCATAGCCTCCTTGGGGGGCCAGGAGGTCAGTGTCATTATGACAAGTTTTAGAAAATGAGAAACAGGAGGCACAGAAAATCTGAATGATATGGCCTAAAACCATCACTGGGTCACAGTGGCCATTAGTAATAATTTCTTAAACTAACCTTTGGGTGTTCTTTTTCTTAGTGAGACACAGAGGAGAAATAAATATCAAACAACTAAGGAAATCAAAGGAATAACAATGGATATGTTAAAACGGAATTAAAGTTTTAAAAATTAGGGATGAAGGAGAAACAAAAAACAATATGATTAGAACAGAATATTTATGTATCTGAAAATGATAAACTCAGATAAAACAATTGAAAACTTTACTATGGATACCATATTGTACTTTTATGCTTTGGTTTAAATATATTAATGAAAAATGGGTAATCATTTTTACATGAAAGCAGATACAACACTGGACTTTGTAGTCAGCATTTTGTCTTCTGCTTTGCATGAATCTACTTTACCACATTTTTCTCTTAGTTAAGAACTCCTTCTATGTATCAATTTAGGTAGAATGAGGTTTTTTTTTTTTAATTCTGTGCTCCTATAGATAAGAAGAGAGGAGAAGAAGAAGAGGGGGAAGAGGCAGTGGGGGAGAAGGAAAAAGAAAAGATGCATTTAATGAGGTTTTGGGTTAAAATATATATATGTATAAATGTATATATACATATATATACACACATACATACACATAGAAATGGAATTAGAGTAGGGATAAGACCTTATTACATATGGAAATTTATCTTATGATAAATGCTGGATAAGAACTCAATAAAAAATACTTATTCAATAATTGCTTGGAAATTACAGTAAATCATTGAAAAAATGGCAAACATACATACATATGTACACACACACACACACACACACACACACATTTTCCTAGATTTCACCAAATGTTCTTTCTAAAAAGATCGCACCAACTTACCCTTCCACAAATAGGTAACGGAAGTGCCTTTTCCTCCTCATACTAATAATAGTAGGGGACTTCAGTGATCACTTCCCACTGTCTTTTCTCCTTTTTTCTTTTTTTTCCGACGTAAGTTCTCACTCTGTTGCTCAAGTTGGAGTGTAGTGGCATGACCATAGTTCACTGTAACCCCATACTGTTGGGCTCAGGTGATCCTCCTGCCTTAGCCTCCTAAGTAGCTGGGACTACAGGTATGAGCTACGATGCTCAACTAATTTTTTGTTATTTTTCGTAGAGATAAGGTCTTGCTATGTTGCCCAGGCTAGACTTGAACTCCTAGCCTTAAGTAATCCTGCAATCTTGACCTCCCAAAGTATTGGTATGACAGATGTGAGTGACCCTGTGCAGCCCCCATTTTCAACAGTGAACATATCGTCTAGACAGAAAATTAATAAGGAAACATTAAACTTAAACAATATTTTAGACCAAATGGATCTGACAGACATATACAAAACATTCCATGCAACAGATGCAGAATATACATTCTTCTCAAGAATATGTGAAGCATTCTCCAGAATAGATCACATGTTAGGGCACAAAACATGCCTTAGCAAATTTTAGAAGATTGAAGTCATATTAAATACCATTAGTGGTATAAAACTAGAAATTAAGAACAGAAGGTATTTTGGAGAATTCATGAATTCATGGAAATTAAACAATATGCTCCCAAACAACCAATGGGTCAATAAATTAATTAAAACAGAAATTAAAAAATATTTTGAGATAAACAAAAATGGAAGCATAACATAATTTATGGGATGTAACAAAAGCAGTTGTAAGAAGAAAATTTACAGCAATATGAACTTCAGAAAGAAGAAAGATGTCAACTAAACAACTTAATGTTACCCCTCAAGAAACTAGGTAAATTAATTTTTGTATAAGGTGTAAGGAAGGGATCCAGTTTCAGCTTTCTACATATGGCTAGCCAGTTTTCCCAACACCATTTATTAAATAGGGAATCCTTTCCCCGTTTCTTGTTTTTGTCAGGTTTGTCAAAGACCAGATGTTTGTAGATGTGTGGTATTATTTCTGAGGGCTCTGTTCTGTTCCATTGGTCTATATCTCTGTTTTGGTACCAGTACCATGCCGTTTTGGTTACTGTAGCCTTGTAGTATAGTTTGAAGTCAGGTAGCATTTAAAGACTTAAATGTTACACCTAAAACTATAAAAACCCTAGAAGAAAACCTAGGCAATACCATTCAGGACATAGGCATGGGCAAAGACTTCATGTCTAAAACACCAAAAGCAATGGCAACAAAAGCCAAAATTGACTAATGAGATCTAATTAAACTAAAGAGCTTCTGCACAGCAAAAGAAACTACCATCAGAGTGAACAGGCAACCTACAGAATGGGAGACAATTTTTGCAATCTACTCATCTGACAAATGGCTAATATCCAGAATCTACAAAGAACTCAAACACATTTACAAGAAAAAAACAAACAACCCCATCAACAAGTGGGCAAAGGATATGAAGAGATGCTTCTCAAAAGAAGACATTTATGCAGCCAACACACACATGAAAAAATGCTCATCATTACTGGCCATCAGAGAAATGCAAATCAAAACCACAATGAGATACCATCTCACATCAGTTAGAATGGCAATCATTAAAAAGTCTGGAAACAACAGGTGCTGGAGAGGATGTGGAGAAATAGGAACACTTTTACACTGTTGGTGGGAGTGTAAACTAGTTCAACCATTGTGGAAGACAGTGTGGCGATTCCTCAAGGATCTAGAACTAGAAATACCATTTGACCCAGCCATCCCATTACTGGGTATATACCCAAAGGATTATAAATCATGCTGCTATAAAGACACATGCACACATATGTTTATTGTGGCACTATTCACAATAGCAAAGACTTGGAACCAACCCAAATGTCCATCAATGATAGACTGGATTAAGAAAATGTGGCACATATACACCATGGAATACTATGCAACCATAAAAAATGATGAGTTCATGTCCTTTGTAGGGACATGGATGAAGCTGGAAACCATCATTCTCAGCAAACTATCACAAGGACAAAAAACCAAACACCGCATGTTCTCACTCATAGGTCAGAATTGAACAATGAGAACACTTGGACACAGGAAGGAGAACATCACACACAGGGGCCCATCATGGGGTGTGGGGAGGGGGCAGGGATAGCATTAGGAGATATACCTAATGTAAATGACGAGTTAATGAGTGGAGCGCACCAACATGGCACATGTATACATATATAACAAACCTGCACATTGTGCATATGTACCCTAGAACTTAAAGTATTAAAAAAAAAGAATACTCAAAATTCAATTGTAAGAAAATAAACAACCCAATAAAAATGGGCAAAAGATTTGAAGAAAAAAAAAAGAAACTAGGTAAAGAACAAATGAGGCCCAAAGTTAGCATAGGAAGTAAATAATAAATATCAGAGAAGAAATAAATGAAATAGAGCTAGAAAAACAATATAAAAGATCAATAAATCTAAGAGTTGGCATTTTGAAAAGAAAAAATAGACAAACCTGTAGCTAGACTAAGAAAAAAGAGAAGACTCAAATTACAAATGAAAGAGGAGGTATTATAACTGACACTTCAAAAATACAAAGTTCTACCATGAAGAGTTATCTGCCAACATTTTGGATAACCTAGATGAAATAGATTTCTGGACACATACAACCTACCAGGAATGAATTATAAAGAAATAGAAAATCTGAAAAGACCAATAACAAGTGAGGAAACTGAATCAGTAATATAAAGTCCCCTATCAAAGGAAAGCACAGAACCTGATGGCTTCACTACTGAATTCTGCCAAATATTTAAAGAATACCAAACCTTCTCAGACTCTTCCAAATCAAAAAGGAGGAAATACTTTCAAATTCATTTTATGAGGCCAGAGTTATTATGATATCAAAGCCAGAAAAGGGCATTATAAGAAAAGAAAATTACCCATCATATACTAGCAAACTGAATTCAACGGCACTTTGAAAGGATCACTCATCATGATCAAGTGGGATTTATCCCTGGGATTCCAGGATGATTCAAAATGCACAAATCATTAAATGTGATACTTCACATTAACAGAATGAGGGATAGAAACCATACTATCATTTCAATAGATGCAGAAAAAGCTTTTGACAAAATTCAACATCCTTTAATGATAGAAACTTTCACCAATGATAGAAACTTTATACCAATTAGGCATAGGAGGAAAGTACCTCAACACAATAAAGGTCATATATGAGAAGCCCACGGCAAACATACTCAATAATGAAAAATTAAAAGCCTTCCTCTAAGGTCTGGGACAAAAAATAGTGCTCACTCTCACCACTTCTAGTCACCATAGTATTGGAAGTCTTAAAGTCATCCAAAACAGGAAAGAAAGAAGTGAAATTGTCACTGTTTTCTGATGACATAATCTTATATTAATATATAGAAAAAGCCTGAAGATGCCATAAATTGTTAAAACTAATAAATGAATGCAGTAAAGTTAGAAGATACAACATACAAAAATCAGTTGCATTACTATACACTAACAATGAACTATCTAAAAAACAATTCAAGAGAACAATTCTATTTACAGTAGCTACAAAAATAAAATAAAAAACTTTTTTTTTTTTTTTTTTGAAATAGGGGCTTGCTCTGTGGCCCAGAGTGGAATACAGTGGCATGATCATAGCTCACTTTAACCTTCTGGATTCAAGTGATCCTCCCAGCCTCAGCCTTTGAAGTACTTGGGACTACAGGCACACAACCACCATGCCTAGCTAATTTTTTTGTTTGTTTGTTTTTGTTTTTTTTTTGTAGAGATGGGATCTTATTACAATATCTAAGCTGGTCTTGAACTCTTGGCCTTGACACTCCTCCTGCTTTGGCCTCCTAAAATGCTGGGATTATAGATCATATGCCCAGTACATAAAATACTTTAATAGGAATAAATTTAAGCAAGGTGATGAAACACCTGTGCACTGAAAACTATGAGTATTGAGGACAAAACAAATAATGGAAAGATATACTGTGTTTATGGTTTGAAAGAATGAATATTTTTAAAATGTCTACACTACTCAAAGTGATCCACAGATTCAGTGCCATTACTATCAAAATTCTAGTCACTTTTTAATAGAAATAGTAAAAATAATTGTAAAATTCATATGGAACCACAAGAGACCCAACAATGGTCTTTGATAGCCAAGGCGATCAGGAATAAAAAGAACAAAGCTGGAGGCATCACTATATCACAAAGGTATAGTAATTAAAATGGCACGGTACTGGCATAAAAATTGACATGTTGACCAATGGAATAACATAGAAAGTGCAGAAATGAACCCACACATGTATAGTCAACTGATTTTTGACAAAGTTGCCAAGAACACACAATAGAAAATGATAGTCTCTCAATAAATGCTGTTGGGAAACCTGGATGTACACATGCAAAAAATGAAATTGGATTTTTATCTCATACCATATACAAAAATCAAGTCAAAATGGATTGAAGATGTAAATGTAAACCAGACACTGTAAAACTACTAGAAGAAAGCATAGGGGAAAAGCTTCACAACACTGGTGTGAGCAAAGATTTTTTGGATTTGACCCCCAAAGTACAGACAACAAAACCAAAAATAGACAAATAGGATTACATTAAACTAAAACGTGTCTACAGAGCAAAGGAAACAATTAGCAGTGAGAAGGGACAACTAAGATTTGAGAGAAAATGTTTGTAAGTCATGCATCTGGTAAGGGGTTAATATCCAAAATATATAAGAAACTCAATTCAATAGCAAAAAAACAAAAAACCCAATTAAAAATGGGCAAGAGACACCAATAGAAATTTCTCAAAAGAAGACATACGAATGGCCAACAGATGTGTTAGAAAATGCCCAACATTGCTAATCATTAAGTAAATGCAAATTAAAACCACAATAAGATAGACTCTCACACAGGTCAGAATGACTATTATTAAAATGATGAAAGATAGCAAGTGTTGGCAGGTATGTAGAGAAAAGGAAATCCCTGTACGCTGTTAGCGGGGATGTAAATTGGTACAGCCATTATGGAAAACTGTATGGAAGTTCCTCAAGAAATCTAAAAATAGAATTACTATGTGATCCAGTAATCCTACTTCTGTGTATTTACCAAAAGTATTTGAAATCAGTTTGTCAAGAGATGTCTACATTCTTAGGATCATTACAGCACTAGTCACAACAGACAAGTTGCGAATCAACCTAAATATCTGTCAACAGATGAATGGATAAGGAAAATGTGATATATATACATGATGGAATACTATTCAGCCTTCAAAAAGAATGAGATCTGGTCATTTGCAGCAACATAGATGGAACGGGAGGACATTATGCCCAGGGAAATAAGTCAAATGCAGAAAAGCAAATATTGCATGTTGTCATTTATATGTACAATCTAAAACAATCAAATGTACGAAAGTGGAGAGTAAAATGGTGGTTACAGAGGACGGTGGATGGGGGAAATGAGGAGATGATGTTACAAAATCTCAGAAAGGAGAAATAAATTTGTTTGTTTTTTTTTAGATCTCTTGCACAATGTGGTCAGCATAGTTAATGATAGTGCATTGTAACATCTCAAAATTGCCGAGAGTAAACTTCAGATGTTCTCACCACAAAAAAATAGATAAGTATTTGAGGGGATGGATATGTTAATTAGTTTAATTTACTTATTCTACATTGTATTCATAAATCATAAAATCATAAATATATATGATTATATAACTCATAACAAAATAATTATGAGCACATCTACTGTACACATCACTAATTCCATCAGAAAAAGTATTAAATAAAAAAGTCTTTTGTATCAGAGAAAGTCAGTGGATACCGTTGATATTTTCTTTACAGAACATAATTAGCTTAACTGTTACATAACTCATAATTTGTCTAAATATTTTACATTTCAAAGTGTTAAATATGTTCTACTTCATTTTCCAAACACCAGATTAGATCTTCTTTGGCTTTCTGAGGCAGATAAGTTGTTTCAATCAGAAATTGTTTTTAGATAGTTCCCTGAAATAATTGAAATGCTGTTTGAGCTTCTTCCTGTAGTCCCAGAAATTAACATGATGCCTTGTACAACAAAAGCTGACATTACACAGGTTCATTAGATAATTTTTCTTTGACCCTCAACTAATTATTAATATTTTTCCTTTTTACATATCTATTTAAAATATAATTATTTGAGCATTAGACAATGTGAGATATGGCAATTGCTTTATTTAATGTCTTATTTAACCTTAATGACAGTCTTGTGAGTTAGATAGATTATAATCTTCATTTTAAAAATGACAAAAATAAGGCTCAGAAAGATTGAGTAACTCACCTAATGTTTCCTGCTGAATAAATATTAGAGCTGTAACTGAATCCAAGGATGTTTACACAAAAATCTGTTATCTTAAGTGCTGTAATATCTGATCTCATTATTCTACTTAGTATGAGGAAGTCAATTTTCTACAAAAGGCAATTATTTATTCATAAACATAATGTTATTTTCCCTTTTGTTTGTTAATGAAGCATTTTTGCTGTCACAGGTGTGTTGTAAATCAAGTCAGGACTCTCAACTGATCAGGGATTGTTCCTTGAGGTAGAAACATGAGAGCTGCTGCAATATTTACTGCAAATAACTGGTCAGCGGCTTCCTGCAACAGAGAGTGTGGCATTCGTCATATGTCAGGAAACTGGAAGAAAGAGACTCAATACATCTGTCCATGATGACATTTTAAAACACCAAAAGGCACCAATAAATAAACAAATCTGTTTTTTCCTCCATCTCTGGCTCAATCTACGCTCTTCCTTTGCAAGTCTGATTCTTCCCAATAAAACCCACCAAAAGTTACCTCTTATGTTGTGAAAAAGTTAAATACCTAGTTAATTTTCTCTTCAGTCTTTTAAAGTATTTTAGCTTTATCAAGACAATGATGAATAATTATACAATATTTTGTTATAGAATATTTTGACAAATTTTAATTTGAAAACATTGGTCAGAGAGAGAAATCTGTTGTACAGGAAGAAAAACTCATCAAAGAGTTACCTTATTAAATTAGAGAAATGTTGTGTGGGTCAAAAACTGTGCAGGTTAGACAAGACTTGAGGAGCTAGAAGGAGACATTATAGAGAGAAAGAGGAAAAATGAAAGAGAAGAGAGACAATGAATAAATATATGACAAGGGAAATCAGGGACAAGAGCAGTATAATTTCCATTCTTTTGACGGAAGAGTGAAGTCAGTGGAGAACCCACAAGTAAAATGTATTTAAAAAGTTAAAGTTTTGCTCAAAACTGTGCTCCCCATAGTCTTCTATTACCTGTTCTGTCAAAAGGAACCCTACCTCATGGTGGTGATATTATACCTCATAAAGCCGTCTTCGAATAAAGGAAGAAGTGCTAAAAGATAGGCCACTAATTGTCTATCTCATTAACTCCATTTTGGTGGAGGGTGTAAGGAGATCTGGGGTGGAATTTGAGAAGTTTTTATCACTTTGAAGGGGAGGAATATGAATAAAAAGTGTAACTTGGACTTGCACCTTTGAGAGTTTAAGGCATATATGGCAACTTGTTTCTCCTGCTGACTCTAGTCAAGCCAAGGTAACCAACATGGTCACCTGTAGTAAATGTATGTGTAAAATGAGTTATATAATTGAGTCTTTATTATCTTGGACATACTGGCCACCATTATTGCTTGGAAAGGAGCCCAGAATACCCTGGACTGGAAAAGGCTAATTTTTCTCATGCTGGTATAAAGATTGCAACCAAGGTAAGCAGGCTGCTGTTATCCTGTCCTAGGAGACTAGCCTGTTGTTTGTAAAATACCTCCTCTTTGTGTCTTCTACCTTTCTGCTGAATGCAGAATATACCCTTTGTATTCTCTTTGTAGTTTAATTTATATTATAAAAAGATCATGTTGGATACTCTTCAAGGGGAATAGAACTGTAACGAAATATGTGATGAAATTAGAAAGTAAATTAAATTCTCATTAAGAGACTTAAATTGCAAATGTGTGCAGTCCTACTCAGGGACCCTGCATGATTTGTCATCACTAATGAGCTTTTATTGGCATGCTCGTCCTTCTCTCTTGCTCCTACCCTGCACTAGTCAGGAGATGCATTCCAGTTTCTGAGTGGCAATTGTGGCTGCTGGCTTCTTCCTCGTTCTTCTGGCCATAGTATACACCAATTCTCAGGAAAGATTAATTTTCTCTTTCATTGTAGGGCAGCACTGTCTAAAAGCAGGGTTATTTTATTTACAAAATAAATTGCAATATTTGTTGAGACTCAGGAGTAAAAAGCAACCCCTGGAAAGACTGTTTAATACTGTGGCTGATTAGAGCTTGTGAATACTTGACCTCAATACTTTGATACACCAGTACATTCACCAAAAGCTGAACTAATAAATGTGCTTAATTTGATTTCTTTTGTAAGTAAAGAAATTGTGGTGCTCGTTGATGGGAAGTTGGCCTCCTGTTGCTTTTTTAACTGGTAGTAAAAATAGATGGCTCCTTATTCATCTCTGCTTTGCAATAATCTTGTTCTCTCTGCAATCAACAGAATGATTTTTAGGTATGTAAGTGCTGTTAATCAAAATGTAAAACTGTTGGCCACAGAAAAGAAAAGAGAAAAAATGAGAGAGAACAAATGTGTCAGCCAAATGAAAAAGAAATGCCTAGTTGGGCAGAAAGTTTTAATGGAAGTAAATAAATACAGGGAAAATCAAGCAAAAGACTACTTTTTCTACTGCCCTGTACACTTGTGGTAATTGCAATAGTCCACAGTAGACTAAAAAGATAAAAGTAAATGTCTGCCAGAAAGTTAGGTCCATTGGATTGAGGATGAAAAATGGCCTTTAGGGGAGTACAGAAAGTTCTTCAAAGGTTGTTCTGTCCTGAATACCAAACAGGCACTCTGGGCAGATTTTGTTCAGAAGTGCTGAGAAAAGGTGATGTTGGCAGATGCCAACATAGCTATCTGGGAAGACGGTGCTTACTAATGAGTGGTTCACCTCAACTAATGTTGCCCATAATGTTTTCCTTCCTTGAGCTGCGGTTGGGGAGGGTGAAGATACCAAAATTCACATTCATACATTTAAAAATTTAATGTTTTCCTTGCCGTTATACAGGTCTGTGTTCAGAACAAAATTCTTGTCATTAATCCTTCATGACCTGTACTTTGCATTGCTACCTTTTATATTTTAAAATGCCTCAATAATATCATGGAGTTTTATTATTCCCATTTATGGATAGAATTCTCTAGGGTACAAACTGCTTCAGATGAACTTACTTGGGCTTGAAAATAAATTACTATTTATTAGAACTCATTTTCCTTTAGTGCTTTTTTTCTAACGTTGTCACATTTTATACTTAAATTTATTTCACTTGTAGCAATTATACAGTGTGCCTTATGTCTGAGGACACACTAACTCACCATTTAACACATTTCTAGGTCAATTAATATTATTTAAATCTCTAAGCCAGGAACAGACAGCCTGACTACCTAAGTTGTTTAAGGGATTCATGGGGGATGAAGACAATGACGTTTTTATTACTCTTTGCTTTTTCAGTTAATACAGTTATTGCTTTAATTATTTAAAATACTAAGCAGTAACATCTGCTATCTTTTGATTAATACTGTAGAAATTGGCAATGCTTCTTGGTCCTTGAGTAGTGTTCATTTTGTAAATAAAAATAATTTTTGATAAAATGTCCTGGAAGTAAAAATGAATTAGAGAACATTTTGCTCTTATTTCTTAGTAAACTGTGAGTCATTTAGTGCATGGTTTAATTCAAGAATTAAAAAAACTATTTGTAGGTGTATGAGTTTATAGGTAAAAATTTTTCAATTGCTGGGGAATCAGATTCTCCTCTGTGTCTATTAATTTGGTGGTTCTTTATATGCATTTAAATCTGGAAAATGGATGGAGAATTTGATTACACAGTAAAAACCGGTTTGTAAAAAGTAAACATGCCTGGGATAATTTTATCTTTAAGGAAGTATACCTCTTTTAATGATGCTGGTGTTGATGATAAATATCCCTACCTATTTATAATCATCGATCTATTGTGTATCTATATTGAATTCTGTTTAAAAATTATCTTTTGAGCCAGGTCACATGCCACACAAAAAATTAATATTATTACATTGTAGGCATACCTTGGTTTTTATCCCAAATAGTTAATGTTATGTTTTTTCTTGAGGCTTGTTTCCAAATGATTTGGCTATTGTAAAATATTACATTCGCTTTCAGAATGAGTGAAGCCACTGGAAAATTAAAAGAGAATTTCAAATGTATTTTCATCGTGGTCTCATGAATAGCATACCAAGTTACCATTAGGAAGGACACAGCAATGATCCAGGGTATTGAGTTTTGTAAGTCTCATTACTAAAGTTTCACAGTTCAGATTTATTTTTCTGGAGCTAAGGAGAAACTGATTTCCAGAGATTTTCTTTTGACTATTGAAACAACAACCTTGAATGAAAGCAATATTTTGGAATTTAAAAAACAGAAATGGCTCTTATGAAGAAATAGAAGAAAATGTCTTTTAACGTACTACTTTATTTCCTTTGTATGTTCCCTTTGGAATCTCCTGAGAGACCATCTGAGTGGTGATGATGCTGAGAAGGGTACAGGGATGGATAGAGCCCAGAGGCCCTATGTACTTTAAAGAGACAGAATAGTGTCTCCTGTACACTTAGTCTCGTGCAAAAACATTACTAAACTGTAAAATGTGTGTAAGAAAGTCTGAGTTCTGATTTCTTCAAGATAATAATTTTAGTAAAAATATATTAAAATGTCAAATTATTTTCAGTCCTTTTTTCTCATATTTTTTGATGCTTCTGGTTTGCTGTCATCCTCAGATTTTTCTGCTTGTTGCCACGGCTTTAGGAAAGGAGTTTGGGCAAAGATAAGGTGAACTTACAGTGTCTGCTCAAAGATCCCTCATGTCCAGAAACAGAATAAATACATGTGGACCTGGGAGGAAACTAATTATTTCTCTAGAATTGAAGAAGAACAAAGTGCCTGAATGTGCATTATTTTTAAAGTATCTTGTGAGATTTTTAAAGAATACTGAATGGTTGGCAATATATAACAAATTCAACAAAAATTTACTATTGCATAATGGTTTTCTGCTCAAACAGTGAAATACTCTTTGGGGAGTGGCTTCAGAGGGATATTGGCTTCTGCTTTTTCCTTTCACAATTCAGAATGTAAAATGCTTAAAGGTGTTACAAATACTTGGATTAAACCTAACTAATAATCCCAGAGTAATCAATACCAACACTTCTATAATTTTTACATTTGCTGTCAAAGAAGGGATTATCACTGCACAGAGTAAATTGCATGACATTTATAAAATATTTAAAAGGAATGGTGCTTGCTGATCTGGAGCTCTATGCACATATTTAAAAAGCAAACATAAAGGTCTATAAAATAAAAAAAAACCCAAAAGATACAAGTGCACATTCCCCAGGTAACTGTGAAAAAACATGACCACCAAAAGTGTTAGTTTTCAGAATAATAAATGGTCAAAAGAATTTGACCATATGTCAGAGTTGCATTTCTTAAAGTGTACTGGACACTTAGTGTCCCTGGAAATATTTGAGGAATCCTAACCCAATATGCTGGTTGCAGAGAAAAAACAATCATTAAACATGTTAAACATTCATTTAAAATTTGAAATATAAAATTAAGTATAATTTCACAGAAATTCTTAAATATTTTAAATTATTTTCAAACAGTGGCTATGCATTAATTTCTTTTACATGAGATAACATGTTAGCTGGGTTGAAGTTGGCTAATGTATTTTCATATTCTTTGTGTATCAATGTTTTTGTTTGCCAATTTTTTAGTGTTTTATTGTACTATTGTGCTAACACTATAGCCATGATTCACAAACATATCAAAATGGCTCAAAAGGAATCCTTAAAGCACCAAAGAATGAATGCAAATTGTATTCTAAATACTACAACTCAGAATAATTTTTATACTGTAAATAATGAACAGACCTCTTGCAAACTTAGATGTGACCCTTTCTTTAGAATCACATGCAATGTGAATGTTCTAGTATATTATTTTTTGCAAAAACATCAAAAAGGAAAAGATAAAGTACTTAATAAAATCACACATGCTTGCATATTAGATTTTATTAGCAGGCAATCTACTTGTCTTGAGTCCTGAGAACATTGTATAAAACTTAGTTGCAAAGAAAGTCTCATAAGTCATTAACACTTTGCATTAGAAAACTCAGCGAATTTTTTGGTAAACTCGAATTAACTTTTCTCCCAGAGCAAGTGCAAAATCTATCTTTTCTGTCTTAGACCTAAGCTCTTCTGGCAACATTCAAAGTTTAACTCTTTGCATAAACACAGTTACAAGTTATACTATTTTCAAGAAGATTATAAATATATTTTCAAGAAGATTACAAATATAGCTACCAATAAATAAAATGGCATTTTTTTAAGAGAGAAAATAAAATGAACTCCTGGCTAGTTAGAGAGCATATGTCTGTGTAATCATGTCTTCCAGTTAGATGTTTCACATCTAAGTTGCACAAAATTAGTAATGTGCAAAATATGATTTAGTTCCTGGCATATGAAGGAAAAGAGCTCTGTGACTGCTCTTTGCATGTTACAGAAAAAGAATGTAATAAATTGTGATGTAGACTTGAAAAAATTACCATTGGGATTAGAATTGATGGAGTCTAAACACATATTTAGCAAGAAAGGGTATTGCTACAAAAATTAGGTTGCCAAACCATACTTGTATTTTCTCTTCAAAGACTGTAGTGACAAGGCATGAGCAAGCAGTTATAGCTTATTTTGGGGAATATATTTTTAAGCTGATCAACCTAAAAAAAGGCATAATTAGCCCTAGTAATATAAATGCCTGAATGGGTTTTTTCTCACAAATTTTATTATTTTTCTACCAACACATAGGGTGAATGATGTGCTAAAAATAATATGTTTCATGAACACTATTTGAAGGTCAATTTGGATTCACCCAAAGACAAACGGATGTTATGAGTCATTTTTTTCACCTTACCTTGTACTTTGGAATCATCATTAAAAATTGGGGTTGGCCGGGCACAGTGGCTCATGCCTATAGTCCCAGCACTTTGGAGGCTGAGGCAGGTGGATCACTGAGGTCAAGAGTTTGAGACCAGCCTGGCCAACATGGAGAAACCCCATCTCTATTAAAAATACAAAAATTAGTCAGGCCTAGTGGCACATGCCTGTAATCCCAACTACTCGGGAGCCTGAGGCAGGAGAATTGATTGAACCTGGGAGGTGGAGGTTGCAGTGAACCGAGATCATGCCACAGCACAGAGTGAGACTCTATCTCAAAAAAAAAAAAAAAAAAAAAAAAAAAAAAGTGGGGTCATGTTGTGAGCCATGATGGCAGTTAAGATATACAGTAACAGTGCTGGAAGCAAAATGGGGGTCACACATCTTCAAAAAAGCCATATGAGACAGAAGCAGGTGTCATTCAACAATATGTTTCTTGCTGATGATTCATTTGGGAAACAAATAGTGAAAATAGTGTGTCTGAGTAAACTATACTCCCTGAGTAGATGGCTGTTCAGCATGTTTATGGAAGAGTGACTAGTGAGAACATGGCTATTTTCCACATAGAGGAACAGTGACAAGGGGCAGGATGTTCATGAGTTTATGAATTAGCAGATGATGGCTGATTTGTCCAACTATATGCCATCAGCCTTTACCACAATGTGTTGGAGTGACTTCAGTAAACACATACACACAGGAGCCATAGCATAATTATGTTTTTGCCAAGGACACCAGAATTTAATTTTAAAGGTAAATATAGGTTTATAATGTTTTAAAAACAAGAGAAATTTGGAGAGAAATGTCTACATTCAGTCTGCAGTTGTGAGAAAAATTAATTACCAAGCCAAAGGAGAGCCTGCTTTCAAATCTTGTTACAGAAAGAAAAACAGATGATATTAAGACTTCATTTCTACTCAGCACTATATTCTTTCTGTGGGGTTTGTAGAACAATGGAGATATTATATATTACCTTGATGCTTTCTCAGTTATTTGTGAGTTTTTTCACTTGGATAGAAAAATAATTAATATGCAGCATTATGGTGATCTGATGAGAAAGTAATATAAAAATATATTCATTCAGGCAATAATAAAAATATTTCTAACTTTTTGTATTTTACTACTAAATACATTTTTCGCTAATACTTAGAATTAGCTTTCTTGGGTATAAATGAGGAAGCTGCATGGTGTGAGACTCTTAACCGAAACTGCATATCCCATTCTTCATTGAGCATCACTCTGGGAATCCAGATTAGCTAAAGCTAATATGGTAGCTTTAGCATAGGACCTGGGCAGGTGTGCACCGAAAAAATTTCAGTAAGATCTGTTATCAGTTATGAATTACTAAATAAAATGTTTCTAAAATTTATTATCACTCTATATACTTCTCACCTTCAGAACAGATACAATTGTGTAACTTCTCATCTTTTTCTGTTGGTAATATTTTCAAACATATTCTTACTTCCTGAATCTCCCTTCAATTTTTTCATCTATTTATCTATTCTTTCTGCTTCTAATTAAATTACATGTTTATTTATAGCCATATATATGAAAAGAACTTATATGATGAGCATGTGTGTATATACTTCTGTATACATATGCATCTGTGTATAATGCACACACATATATACATGTACATATACTTACACAAGAAGTCTTGCTTATGTCGTCCATATTTTCATATGACTTGTCCTTTGTTCTCTCAGACAAAAATGTCAAAGGAGAATGATTATATGTTATGCTAAGGCTGCTGCGGAATATACCGAAGTATTCTAAGGGACTACTAGGGAAATGAAACCATTCAAGGATATTTTCAATACTGAAAATGGTATCTATGTCTAGGCTTAAGTAATGTGTACCTAAATTGAAATATACTATCTTTATCAATATCATTGTTAAAATATTTTTCAACTGCCAGATGTAATAATATTATTCTTTCATATTTTATGAATGTATTATAAAACTCTTATTATTTTTAATATTTACACCATCTACTATTGTGTTTTTTGAGTGACGAATCATGCTTTTCCCAAATAATCTAGGATTCTAAAAATTCTGAAAATATTCTACAAGTAAACATACAACTTTACTTCTTTAATTTACTAGTGGTTGCTCAGCTTTTTACTTATAAATTTAAATGCATAAATCACTCATTTTAGTACTGTAGTAAAGCAGCTTAATAATGGTATGACCAGATATTTTTCATACAAAGCATCGAGGATCCTAAAGAGTAGTCTGCACTTTCCACCTTCTTCTTTGTGTATGTTCATATGCCCCCAGGAATGTTAAGCATTTTTAAACCATTCCCCCTTATACAATTTCATTCCAATGATCTCTTAAATGTGGGTCTTGTGGAGTAGTAAACTGCAGTGCAGTTTTATCAGATATCTTAATGACACCACAATCCCTAATAACTGTGTTCCTCATATCCCTCTTGGAATCTCTGAATAAGAGGGAGAGAAATTAGAATAATTCAAACCATCCTGTTTTCATATCATTAAACAACTGCAGTCTTCATAAAGTCTTAGATGACAATGTGAGAATGAGAGAAAATGACAATTATGTGCAACTTACAGGATATAAAAACAACTTGAATTATTACATCTTCCTGATGAGATGCAGAATTTCTACTTTAAGACGTATCTGGCCTTCTAAAAGGATAAGTAAAATGTTAGATTTTAAAATAATATTTAAAGCGTTAATTCATTTTGCTGAGAATCAAATATAAATACTATTTTAGGATGATAGCCTTTTTATTTGATTACAAATAAAACTAGCTTTTATTTCATCTTAACTTAATCTCCCTCAGAATTATGTTCAAGCATAGTCAAATATCACCAGGCATGTCCAGCTCATTTGTGTTCCCTACCTTGTTTAAATAATCAATTGTAGAAATATTTTAAAAGACTGCTTCAAGCCTCTGAACTCATTTTTAGTGATTGATGATGCTAGAAATGTTGATATTTTTATTCAGTGTTTCACCTCTTCATGCATCACTGAGGTTGAGTTATATAAATCCTCATCATTGATAGTTGAAACACTTTGAAATCAATGAAGTGTTTCTACTATCTCTTTTACATTCTCTTACTATTATTAATAGCTTTGTTCTCTAATGAGATCAAAATGGTGTGTGTTGGACCATGTTAAAGAACCTTTTTCACCGTCATGTGTTTTTACCTTAATGAGTGGATGATGAAATGATTGCAGTCTGACTATCCGGATTAGAGTCCTAGCTCTCCCAGTTTCTCACTCTGTGATATTGAACAAGAATTTCCACCTCTTTGTTCTTTGATCTAGAATAGTAAGATAAGTAGTGTTACTAGTCTCATAGAAATTGTTAGGTTTAAATGAATCATTATGTGTAGAGGTCGTAGAATGGTACCTGACATAGATCTCAATAATATACAACTACATGATATGTTTGCTTTTAAAATGATTTAAAAAATCAGTTATGTTTCTGTATTCAACAACTTTAAGAATGACTTAGTATGTTGTCAGTACATTAAAGAATGTCTTAGTATGTTGTCACACTGGGTAGAACTGGAATGCAACACACATGGTCATTACAGTGCTAAGATGTATAAGAGAATTAATCAGGGGCACACACAACAAAACAATCACTGAATATTTTGATAAATGTTCTAATGGGGAAGGTATGAGGTGCTCATTGAGGCTAATTATCCCGAATTTGAGCATTAAGGGAGAGTTTCCTGGAGGAAATTGGGCAGATTGAAAACTACTCAGTATTTTTGTTCCAAATGATCCAGTGATAACATTTTTGAATAATTGTTAATATATTTAATAAAATCCTTCATGATACTTTTTGGATGGTGAATCTCTTCCGGACTCTTGGAAAAATGCAGTTTTTGATCTAATGCCATCAGATTGAATTTCCCCTACCCATTATTGTTGCAGTTATCAACCAACAACTGGGTTACTCTCCAATTTCTTGAAGATTTTTATTCTTAACTCATTCTTTCCATATTTGACTCATTTCTACTATGACTTGGTGATTTTACATTCATTTATTCTATACTGGCCTCTGTAGGCTTTGTCATTGCCAACACAAAGCCTGAATAATCTCAATCTCAAATTTTCTGGTTTGCGACCACCACAATCTGTCTTTCTAAGATCACTTCCTCTAGGGCTTTGAACCAAACATTCTTTAACCCCACCAGGATTACAATCTATCTTTTTATCTTTTTGTTCTTCCTCTCTCTTCTCATATCCTCAGTTACCCCCTTGTCCAAATTAAATTCCATGATCAACCATTATAATCATTTCCTTGCAAACATTTCAACTACTTTGCCCCCCTCATTTTGTCATACTTATGTGGCAAAACCCCAACCCTAGTTAAATATCTCTCTCTGTAAGTGGAGATAAACACGCATTCATACAGTTTTACTTAAAATTCATCACCATCAATTTACTGTGGTCCTTTAATTTAGTTATCTATTGACGTGTAAAAAATTACCCAAATATCTAGCAGTATAAAGCAACAAACATTAATTATATTACAGGTTATCATGGTCAAAAATCGGAGGGAAATTTAGCTGCCTGTATCTCACAAAGCTTCAATGTGTTGGCCAGGGCCACAGTCTTCTGAGGCTTCAATGGGGATGATCTATTTCTAAGCTCATGATTGTTCACAGGCTTCACTGGCTTTTGGTGACAGACATTGGTTTCTTGCCATGCGCAATCCTTCAAGAGCAGCTTATAACATGACAGCTTGTTATGAGATCTTTAAGTAAGAGTAAGGGGGAAGAGAAACAGAGTGAGAGAGAAGAACATAGGGAAGGGGAGAGGAATAGAGAAATTGAAGTTACGGTTCTTTTATAACCTAATTTTAGAAGTGACATCCCCTTATTTTTGCCATATTCTATTTATGAGAAGTGTCACTAGGTCCTGCCCTCACTCAAGGGAAGCGGGTATTGAAACACATGAATATCGGGAGGCAGGGATCATTGGCAGATAGATACCTCAGAGGCTGTCTCTTACATTTTTACCTTCTCAAACTTCCCAAACCTCCCTTTTCCATCCTCACTCTCGCCTGATAATTTTTATTTCTGTGGTATGAAAAACAAAAGACCACCATAGGCTGCCACCACAATATTTACCTACTTTTATATTGTGCCAGTATTTTCTTGCTTCTTCTTGTTCTCTGGATGTTTTGTCTTTGCACACCTAACCTAAAGCCAACCTCCGACTTGTGCAACAGAGCAAGTGCCCTTTTGCATACTTAAGGATTTGCTACAATAATTTTCACCTCTTTTTTCTGCAGCATAAAATTTTTTTTGGTTGGATTATTCACATCAGCTTATAATTTCTTACATCTTCAAAAGTCTCTCTTGATTACATAAGCCTTATAGCCACTTTCCCATTTCTGTCTACTTACAAAATGTGTTTCAATTCCTTATTCTAATTCCTCTTTTTCTATATCCTCTACAATGATTATATTGCACCAGGACGTTGAAACTGTGCTTATCTCCTTGGAGTTTTTCTTTCTTTTCAGTGGTATTCTTTGTAGCTGAAATTATGTTGTTATAATCCTTCATACAGAATAGATAAAGCAAATGGATCTGGGAAGATTCAAAAATTTCAAAATAACCAAGAGATCTAAGGTGTATAATCTTTCATCAGTGTGTATGGTTCCTGTAAAATAGCAAGTTCAGTTCCTAAATTGGAACATTCTCAGTTTACCAGTGACAGAATATTTGTTGGGTAGCAATCAACCTGCCTAGTGGTAAATGTATTCTTTGTGTTCCATGATGTAATGACTACTTCCTGTTTGAAAATTTTCTTATCCTCTTACTTCTGAAATATATTTAAATTTAAAAGATAAAATAAGTTGTGAAAAATTATAACCCTTCGCATCCTGGAGTGACAAATGCATTTATTCTTAAATAAAATTCTCTTATTCCTGGTGCTGCTAAATAATACATACATAAATCACCCACATCCCATTTCCCCCCCATATTGTGTTTACCAGGGATTTTCTGGAAGTCATTTGAAGCTGAGAATTGGTCTGCTATGTTTTATTTTTATGTTTTGAAGAGAATGAGTTTATTAGAAGAAATATCACTCAGCTTTAGAACAATGCTATAAAATATCATTTTCATTAGTTTAATCACAGAATCTGTTTAAGCTTCATGACAAACACTAGTAAAGACATGGTTCTAAGGATAAAAGTGTTTAGGGTCTTATAACCTGGACATCCAAATCCAAGTAAAATCTGACCCCGAGGCTTAACACAAAGCTTCCAGAAGCTATGCTACGTTTTAAAAATGTTCTGATGGTTTCAGTTCTCGCAGGACCAAGGGAGTCTTTTCTATGGGTCAGGCTGATGCTATTCAGTCAATATGCATGACCTCCTTGAATTTATATGCCCCAAATGTCTGTATAAATCATCATTTAAATAGAGTTCCAAGGCAACAAAGGCAATTCCCATTATAGTCCTAGCTGTTAAATTTGAATACTAACGGTATAAGTTTAGATTTATTACCTCCTGTAAAATCACAGCATTGTTATTGCTTGACTTACAATAACTCCTTTATTTCTTAAAGGAACACCCTACTCCTGAAAGAGTAAAATAGACCCTCAAAAGGGATGTTACTAACACATACAATGATCCTCATTTTATAGCATTCCTCTATGCCAAATGATATTTCTCTAGAATTCTGAGTCCTCACTGCAGTGTTTTCAATCCTGACCCATATGCTATGGTTTGTGTTACAGAACTGTTCAAGATTGCTGTGCTTTTGGTATTAAGAATTAAATCATTTTTAAAGGCCCAGGAGGATCTGTTCTCCACTGAGAGAAATACACATTTGAGAGAAAATCAAAATGTACAACAACATGGCAAATAGATGTAAAAAAATGAGCAGGACTGTCTGAAATCCACCATTGACAACGTCCCTTTAATTAACCCCTGGGGACTAGTAACATTTTTTTGTTTTTTTCATCTTGAAGGCATAGTCTGTGTTTTCAGTGGAGTTCCCCAAAACACAAGGAGGATTTGTTTACTGCACAATGACTCCAGATAAATGCACTTGTCTTGGTGTTTTTGTGAATATCAATTTACTCAGAAATGGCTTCTACCATCAACTGCCCTATTAAATCAACGGCCCTGCTACAAGGCAGGAAGTAATGAGTCATAGAGAATAAAGAAAAGACTATATCCTAAAGGGGTGTGAAGTGAAAAATCTAGGGAAAATGGCTGTTAATTTTAAGCAGGGCCTTCAAAGATATATTTGATTTGAGTATGTGACTAGAGGAATGGGAAAGTGAGGGAGGACATTGCAGGCATAGAATAATGCCCCCCAAAAGCACAGGAGATACTAAGGTATAAAAAGGCATGCTTGGGGCTACAGATCCATGCATACCAATTTATCCTACCAAAAACGTATGAAGATATTTTTAATTGAATTTTAAAATAAAAACCTCATTATTGTTTTTTTAAAAAGGCATGCTTTTTTAAGGCATGAAATTCATTAGTCAGATCATAGGTGGAAGAAATGAAGTAGTACAAGACAATCTTGAAAAGATGAGCTTGTAGCCACATTTGATCAGGCCCTGAATTCCAGACTGAAAGTTTCAACTTTACTCTGTGAGCACTGGGGCATTTGCAATTTCTTCAATTCCTTGACCCTTGCTTTTCCCAGCTTCCCAAGGCATCATTAATTGATAGGCATAACTGCGATCTAGACTCAACCCTGCTCAGAGCAGGAGGTATACCAGCACTCTGTTATCACGATTTGATAGGACTTGGAATCACATTGTGTTGCTAACTAGATCTATACTCTGGCATGATATGTAGGTTCTCGGGCCCATGAAACCTCTCAGTTGTTGCAATTTCTGTCTTGCCATGTTGGGCTGGTCAAGCTGCAGAGAGTGGTGGAAAAAGCTTCACATGAAAGTCTTTTCAGTTATCTGGGTAAATATCTCGCAGTGTCAATTAACACTGACACTCTCCTGGATTGCAACATACTTTTCTGGTATCCTTTTCGCCCCGACCCCCCACCGCCCACCTTTTTTTCCAAACTTTTATTTTCAGTTCAAAGGACATATGTGCAGGTTTGTTATGTTGGTAAATTGTGTGTCATTGAAGTTTTGTGTACAAATGATCTCATCACCCATATAGTGAACATAGTACCCAAGAGGCAGTTTTTCAGGCTTCAAGACCCTACAATCCTCCTCCTCTTAGCAGTCCCCAGTGCCCAGTGTCTGTTGCTCCTGTCTTTATGTCCATATGTACAGAATGTTTAGCTCTGCATGTAAGTGAGAACATGTGGTATTTGGTTTTCTGTTCTTGCATTAGGTCACTTAGGATAATGGCCTCTAGCCATATCCATGTTGCTGTAAGGGACATGATTTCATTCTTTTTTTAAATTTGTCCGTTAGATTGATTTAAGCATCTACCATGTAAACATGTATCAAAACACCGGATAGTACTCCAGAAAGATGTAATACATGTAATTATTATTTGTCAATTGAAAATTGAAAGACTATTGAAAAATATAAAATAAAAATGTCATTTTTGAAGTATAACAAACATTCAGAAAAATTCATATCATATATTAATTTTCACAATTTTAACACATCTGAGTAACCAGCACCAAATTAAGACTCAATACATCACCAATCTCTGAAACCTCTCTTGTGCATCCTTCCATTCACCATTCCCCCAATGCTAATAGCATTGATTAATTTGCTTGCTTTTGTCCTCTACACATCTAGAATTATACAGTGTGGAGTCATT
This sequence comes from Pongo pygmaeus, assembly GCF_028885625.2. Classification (NCBI taxonomy): domain Eukaryota; kingdom Metazoa; phylum Chordata; class Mammalia; order Primates; family Hominidae; genus Pongo; species Pongo pygmaeus. The sequence continues at coordinate 103,277,379 of NC_072377.2, forward strand.
TGTGTCTAATTTCTTTCACTCAATGTTATGTTAATGAGATTCATTCAGATGGTTGCAGTAAACTCCTTTTTAAACTTTTATTTTAAATTCTGGGGTACATGTACAGGTTTGTGACATAGGTAAACTTGTGTCATGGATGTTTGTTGTACAGATTATTTCATCGCCAAGATATTAAGCCTAGTAACCATTAGTTATTTTTCCTAATCCTCTCCCTCCTCCCACTCTCCTCCCTCCAATAGGCTCTTGTGTGTGTTGTTTCCCTCTACGTGTCCATGTGTTCTCATCATTTAGCTCCCAATTAATGTGTAGTATTTGTTTTTCTGCTCCTGCATTAGTTTGCTAAGGATAATTACCTCCAGTTTCATCCACATTCCTGCGAAAGACATGATTGCATTCTTTTTTAATGGCTGTATAGTATTTCATGGTGTATATGTACCACATTTTCTGTATCCAGCCTATCATTGATGGGCATTTGGGTTGACTCCATGTCTTTGCTATTGCAAATAGTGCTGCAATGAACATATGTGTGCTTGTGTCTTTATAATAGAATGGTTTATATTCCTTTGGATATATACTCAGTAATGGATTGTTGACTTGAATGGTATTTCTGTCTTTTGATCTTTGAGGAATCGCCACACTGTCACAATGGTTGAACTAATTTATGCTCCCACCAACAGTGTATGAGTGTTTCTTTTTCTTCACAACCTTGCCAGCATGTGTCATTTTTTGACTTTTAATAATAGCCATTCTGACTGGTGCGAGATGATATCTCATTGCCGTTTTGATTTACACTTCTCTAATGATTAGTGATGTTGAGCTTTTTTTTCATAGGATTGTTGGCTGCATGTGTGTCTTCTTTTGAAAAGTGTCTGTTCATGTCCTTTGGCCACGTTTTAATGTATTTTTTTTCTTGTAAATTTTTTTGTTTCTTATAGATGCTGAATATTACACCCTTGTCAGATGCATAGTTTGCAAAAATTTTCTCCCATCTGTAGGTTGTCTGTTTACTCTGTTGATAGTTTCTTTTGTGGTGCAGAAGATCTTTAGTTTAATTTGATCCCATTTGTCAATTTGTCCTTTTTTGCAGTTGCTTTTGGCATCCTTGTCATGAAATCTTTGCCTGTGCCTATGTCCTGAATGGTATTGCCTAGGTTGTCTTCCAGGGTTTTTATAGTTTTGGGTTTTAAATTTAAGTCTTTAATACATCTTGAGTTGATTTTTGTATGTGGTGTAAGGAAGGGGGTTCAGTTTCAATCTTCTGTATATGGCTAGTCAGTTATCCCAGCACCACTTATTAAATAGGGAATCCTTTCCCCATTGCTTGTTTTTGTCAGGTTTGTTGAAGATCAGATAGCTATAGGTGTGTGGTCTTATTTCTGTGTTCTGTATTCTGTTCCATTGATCTATATGTCTGTTTTTGTACCACTTTTCTTATATCCTTAAACCTTCCTGAATGCTTGTAAGTCCCTTTTAGGGAGAGGGAGGCCATTATACCCTGAACTTCTGGTAACAGGCCAGTGTTCTGCCATAGAAGGAATTGGTAGAACTCTTACTGCATTTTCTCCCACATAATTCTTCTCTTTCGGTCAGATTAAACTCCCTTCTACTGCAGCCTCTTAAAAAAATCCACCTAAGCTTTGCTTAAGATTGCCATATGCTGACATTTTGCCTGAGACTTTGCAGATACCCAGCCTATGGGCAATTGTTATAACTGCTTCTCCCAGTTCCAGATTTTGCCCTCTCTTTGCCAACCTATGATTATGTGGTCCCAGCATGCATCATGCTAAAAGAGGATAGGCAAATCTGATCTGTATGTGTGCTTATAACATGGTATATATAAATCATTTTAAATAAAAATTTTTAAAGGTTACTATTGAGAAATTCTAGGCATGCACGTGGCAAAGATACACATAATAAGCAAAATAAATATATTTACAAATCTGAGAAAAGAGAATAGTTCTGGGAAAGAAGTAGCACCTCAAAATTGTCAACTACAAGTAACATATAGTCTATTAACATTTACCTAGCCCATTAAGAAATCATTTTTTATGTTATAGGCATATGTGAAGAATTATGGGTAAGATAGCTTTTACATCAAAGATAATTTACCTTGCTTGGCAGGTTTTCTGAAATACATGAGTCTACTGTTTGTATCTCTCTGAAAAATTTTTTTCTAACTCTTTTATAGTAAATTCACGTAATACAATCATGGGCTTTAAAAAGTCAAATTCGAATGTTTCAATTCATGGCAATGCTTGTTCTTCAAAATCTTATTGAGCAATTTCTGTACAAATGATTGATTAGTTCAAGTAAAAATTTCATATGAAAAAAATTACCTTTATATGAACCTCATTCATAAAATGTTAAAGGTACTTACATATTCTTTACCTTTTTATGGGCATTCTCCAAATTATTAGATAATCATCTGTCTTTAACATTCCTCTAAAATTGAGATAATTGCATCTCATGGGGTCACATACAAAATTTTGCATAGCTTTATTAGAAATAGGTTAAGCTCAAGCTGAAAAACAGTTTATGCTTTGTTATATAGCCTTTATTACTACCTCCAATAAATAAGCTATTACAATGCCACATCACCAGAAGAGTGTCAACTATATCTGATTCCAAGTCACTGAAATGTCTCATTATTAATTAGCTTGCAGTATAGCACAGGAAGAATAATCATTTTTGTTTAGACAAATTTAGAGGATATGTTTTGGCTGACCAAGTACATTCCAATCTACAGTGCACCACTGTCATTTTTAGACATTTACTTTCTCACTAGCACAATAGCTATACTGTAGAGTAAGTATTGATAATAGCTGTGTGAATACAGCCTTATGATGATGGTCTACCAAATAGTGGACCCTAAAATTTGGGGCGCAAGAGAATCGTAGTAGTTCCCAACTCGTGAGTCTTAAGCGAATAACAATTTATTAAAAAGTAATAAAATAAATATATTAAAATTCTATGTAAAAGACATTTATAAGACATTAAACCATGTTATATATCAGTGTCTCCTAAAGCCTTTTTATAATTTAAAGATGATACATGTTTGTTTGTGATGCAGTCCTCTGTCTTTTTTTAAATTGCAATTTGAGATAGCATTTTGCTAATTATGCTTTTAATGTGATTGCTATAGTCATGCAGCCAACAAAATTTAGAACCCATGGAGGATTTCTTGGCATACTTTATTTATACTGGACATCCTCATTGGATAAATTTAATATTTATTTTGATCACTAATCTAATGCAATATTGTCATGAAGGCAATTCATCTTTTTGCAAAATGAATAATATTTGCTTCAGTGCTTAACTTTTTTTTTTTTTTGAGATGGAGTCTCATTCTGTTGCCTAGTCTGGAGTACAGTGGCGAAATCTAGGCTCACTGCAACCTTTGTCTCCCGGGTTCAAGCAATTCTCCTGCCTCAGCCTCTTGAGTATCTGGGATTACAGGCGTGTGCCACTACAGCCAGCTAATTTTTGTATTTTTAGTAGAGATGAGGTTTTGCCATGTTAGCCAGACAGGTCTCAAACTCCTGACCTCAGTTGATCTGCCCACCTTGGCCAACATTTTTTTTAATCTCTCTGAAAATAACAATGCATGTAATAAAAATTTTTAAGCAGTACTGTGAAAAATGTGCCCATCTCTCTCTCAAGACTTTCATCTACTCCCCAGGAGTTACTTTGTATACCCTTCCAGAATTTTTCCAGACATATATACAAGCATATGGATACATCTTATTTTATACCTGTGAGATAATACATATAAAGTGTTCTGTCATTTGCTTTATCTCTTGGAGAGTTTTCTAAATTAGAAAAACAAATCTACCTTATTATTTTTAATAGATATATATAGTCTTCCTTTCTATGGATGTTCATATTTTATTAAACCTAGTTTTGAAAAACATTAAGGTTGTTTACAGGTCCTTTACCCCTCCCTAATATAAATAATGCTGCAAAAATAATCTTGTACGCATATATCTGAGTTATGCACAAATATGTTTTCAGGGTAAACACCTTGAAGTACAGTTAGTGAGTCAAAGTGTAGGCAGTTTACATTTTGATAAATTCCTCTTCATAGATATAGTACCAGTGCATATTCCCACCTTTATTCAAAACTGTAAAAAATTTTATTTTACATTTTTGTGTATTTTTTAATTTCATTACTATTGCCTTTGTTTATGAAATTTGTTGTCAATATATTTTCTAGTATTTTTTCTACAGTCATCCTACTAAACTCTCCCAGTTTATTAGTTGATTCTTTTAGATCTTCCCATATATAAAACTCTATCATCTAAAAATGGCAATGATTTTTACTTCTCTTGCACCTCTCCTATTTTTCTTTTAAAATTTTTATTATAGTGTGTAGAAGTACTTTAAAAAACTGAAACCAGAAATTATGTAAAAATCAAATTAAGAGTTTTTATCTGGGCTTTAAGGCAGACTCCATCTTATCAATATTTATGAAAAATTACAGTTGAATATCATATCCTTATTCTACTTCCACTGAAATCTATGCAAATATTTTCTAAATGAGACATTAAATTTTGGAATTGTGAGTATTGTGGAAAATATAAAGTAATGATCCTGACAAAAGCAAGCAATGGAGAAAAGAGTCTCTATTCAATAAATGGTTCTGGGAGAACTGGTAGCCGTATGCAGAAGATTGAAACTGGATCTCTTCCTTACACCTTGTACAAAAATTAACTGAAGATAGATTCAAGACTTAAATAGAAAACCTCAAACTGGAAAAAAACCTAGAAGAAAATCTAGGCAATACCATTCAGGACATAGGCACAGGCAAAGATTTTATGATGAAATCACCAAAAACAATGGCAACAAAAAGAAAAATTGACAAATGGGATCTAATTACACTAAAGAGCTTCTGCACAGCAAACAAAACGATCATCAGAGCAAACAGACAATCTACAGAATGGGAGAAAAATTTTTCAATCTATTCATCTGACAAAGGTCTAATATCCAGAATCTGCAAGGAACTTAAACAAATTTATGAGGAAAAAACAAACAACCCTATTAAAAGGTGGGCAAAGGATATGAACAGACGATTTTCAAAAAAGACATACATGCAGCCAACAAACATATATAAAAAAAGCTCAACATCACTGATCTTTAGAGAAATGCAAATCAAAACCACAATGAAATAACATCTCATGCCAGTCAGAACGGTAATTATTAAAAAGTCAAGAAACAACAGATGTTGGCAAGGTTGCAGAGAAATAGGAACGTTTTTACACTGTTGATGGGAATGTAAATTAGTTCAACAATTGTGGAAGACAATGTGGTGATTTAGAAATGGAAATACCATTTGACCCAGCAACTGCACTACTGGGTTTATACCCAAAGGAATATGAATCATTCTATTATAAAGATACATGCAAGCATATTTTCATTGCAGCACTATTCATAATAGCAAAGACACAGAATCAACCCAAATGCCATCAATAGCAGACTGGATAAAGAAAATGTCATACATATACACCATGGAATATTATGCAGCCATAAAAAGAAATGAGATAATGCCTTTTGCAGGGACATGGATGAAGTTGGAAGCCATTATCTTCAGTAAATTAATGCAGGAACAGAAAGCCAAACACTGCATGTTCTCAATTATAAGTGGAAGCTGAACAACGAGAACACATAGGCACAGGGAGGGGAACAACACTTACTGCAGCCTGCTGTGGGAGGGTGGGAGAGGGGAAAGATCATTAGGGAAAAGAGCTAGTGCATGCTAGGCTTAATACCTAGGTGATGGGTTGTTAGGTGCAGCAAACCACTGAGGCACATGTTTACCTATGTAACAAACCTGCACATCCTGCACATGTACCCTGAAACTTAGACAAGAAAACAATAAAATAATTTAAAAAAAGTTTACAAGTGTGGGGTTGGCATAAAAACAGACACATACACCAACAGAACAGAACAGAAAATCTACAAATAAACCCAAGTATATATGGTCAAGTATATACGGTCAACTAATTTTTAACATGGGCACCAAGAAAATACCATGGGAAAAGATAGCTGTTCATAAATGGTGTTGGAAAACTTGAACATTTACATGCAAAAGAATGAAATTAAACTTTTAATTACATCATTCACAAGAAATGAACTCAAAATGGATTAAAGATCTAAATGTAAACCCTGAAACTATAAAACTTCCGGAAGAAAACGTAGAGGAAAAGCTCCGTGACATGTGTCTTGGCAAAATTTTTTGGATTTGACATTACAAGCACAAATAACAAAAGCAAAAATGAGTAAGTGGGTCTACATCAAACTCCAAGACTTCTGCACTATAAAGGAAATAATCAATAAAATAAAAAAGCAGTCTACAGGTTGGGAGAAAATATTTGTGAATTATATATCTGATAAGGGTTTACTATCCAAAATAAATAAGGAACTCACACAACACAATAGCAAAAAATCCAAAAGCCCAGTTAAAAACTGGGCAAAAAATATGAATAGATATTTTTCCAAAGAAGACATACAAAGGCCAATAGTTATATGAAAAACTGCTCCATATTACTAATTATCATGGAAGTGCAAATAAAAGCCACAATAATTTATCGTCTCACACCTGTTACAAAAGATTTTATCAAAAAGACAAGAAATAACAAGTGTTGGTACGGGTGTGGAGAAATGGAACCCTTATAACACTGTTGGTGGAAATGTAGATCAGTGCAACCACTGTGGAAAATAGTATGGAGGCTCTTAAAGAAATTAATAATAGACTACCATATGACCCAGGAATGCTTCTTCTGGGTATATACCCAAAGAAATAAAATCCACACCCAGTAAAGATATGTGCATTCCCATGCTCACTGAAGGATTATTCACAATAGCCAAGATATTTAAACAACTAAAGTACTTGTGGACAAAAGAATGAATAAACAAATTGTGGAATATATACACAGTAGAATATTATTCAGTCTTAAAGATGAAGGAGATCCTGCCACTTGTGACAACATGGATGACCCTAGAGGACACTATGCTAAGTTAAATAACCCAGATGCAGAAAGAAAAATACTGCACTATCTCACCTGTATGTAGAATCTTAAATTTAACAGAATAGGGAATACACAGAAATAGAGAGGAAACTGGTAGATACCAGGAATTGGGGGAAGAACAGGGAAATTAGAAGATGTAGGTTAAAGGGTACAAAGTTGAAGTTGCAGTTATGTGGGATGAATATGTCTAGAGATCTAATTTGCAACATGAGGACTATAGTTAAAAAATTATATTGTCTACTGGTAATTTGTCAAGAGAGTAGATTTTAGGTCCTCTTCCCACAAAAAAAGGAAAGAAGGAAGGAAACTATGTGAGATGATGAGTATATGAATTTGCTTGACTGTAGTAATTACTATGTAAATGTATATCAAGATATCAATACATCATGTTGTACACCTTAAATATAAACAACAAAAATAAATAAATTAATAATAAAAAGAAATAAAGTACATTCTTTAAGTTGCAAAAAAAGAAATATTTGGAATTCTTATAAAATACTATCTTAAATCATCTCTGATAGAGATGGAACTCCTAGTAGAAACATCACACTTTTAATAGCCATGTAACAAAAGTCTCTAAAAATTCTAAAAGCAAAGAACTATCATTAAAAAAAGAAAAGAAAGCTTTAATATGCAATTATCTAAAAACCCATGTGTTTCATCTAAAAACTATGTGTTTCACTAGTGTTTTCCACATAGAGATTTTTAGTGTGAAGTTTAATCAATAGTTAGCTACAAACCAAATGCAAACTCTATAAGCTGAATTCAGAATTGAAAAAAAAACTTCTCAAATTTTAATGGTTTATTCTGTAATCCTTTATTTTTACCAAAAATGTCGTCTTTATGAAAGTACGAAGGTAAATGAATTTTATACATGTAGTATTTAGTTATAACAGTCTTTCTTAAATATTAAGTTCATTTTCAGTAGATCCAAGCAGGTAATTTAACTGGTCTGCATTTGAATTTTGCCATTTTCATGGCTAGAATATTACATTTCTTTTTCCTTTTCTTTCTTTCTTTTTTTTGAGACGGAGTCTGGCTCTGTCACGCAGGCTAGAGTGCAGTGGCGCAATCTTGGCTCACTGCGTCCTCCGCCTCCCGAGTTCAAGCAATTCTCATGCCTCAGCCTCCTGAGTAGGTGGGATTATAGGCATGCACCACCATGCCGGCTAATTTTTTTTATTTTTAGTAGAGATGGTGTTTCACCTTGTTGGCCAGGTTGGTCTCAAACTCCTGACTTCTGGTGATCCACCTGCCTTGGCCTCCCAAACTGCTGGGATTACAGGCGTGAACCACCGCACCCGGCCTAGAATATTAAATCCAAGTGATGCTTGAATAAAATATAATTGAAAGTTACGGTATTTGTTAGAAAGTACAAATTAATGTTATTCAAATTAAAGATTTTCTGTTTCATCAGTGTAAGTTTAAAGGGATAATTGCATACTCAGAAGAAGTTAAAATTGCTGGACCCTGAGGCTCTTTAACCAACTTAGACTAGAAATGCTGCAATGCACATTTTACATACTATTTTAATGCTTAATGTATAAAAAGAGAGATATAAAAATGCAAATATATGAGACTATATACTAGATATATTCAAAAGAGTTTCCATTTATTGGTCTAATAGCAATTACTTAGGAAATTGTTTACTTAAATACAATATTTACCTGACTTATCTGGTTGCATATCTTATTTGTCATCAATGAGAGCTCAAGGAGAAGAAAATTTCATTTAGAATTGTTCAGATTTGTAATATTGTAGATATATACTGTGTGCATGTGTGTGTAGCATTTTTTAAAAAGAGATAGCAAATATCTTCAAATTCAGAGTCAGACAGAAGTGGTTTTTTGTACATAAAATTGGTGTGACTTCAGGAAAACTATCCAGCTTCTTGAAGCCTCCGTTTATCACACATAAACTGGTTAACCGAGCCAAAATTCCTCTTCTAGTGTTGTTATCAAAATTAAGAGGGATAATACTATTGCAAAACTGTGAGCATTGAACTCAAACCTAGTGTTTTTAGTAATAGTAGTAATAATTGTAATTTTTAATTTGAACAATTGCTTGTCAATTACAATGCAGAAGGAAGTAGGAATATTTGCATATGAAGTCCAGTTCTCTGCTGTGTATTCTCATCCTCATGGATCTCTTTTTTTGTCTCTTACACAGACACACACACACCTACTACAAATGTAAAACAAGTGGTGAGCAGTAGAATGGGGTTTCCTTAATAGTAGAAATAACTTTCTATTGTAGATAGTAATTGTATTTCTCCTTGTATCAACAACAGCAAGAAGAAAAGCTATTATCAATCTCAGTTTTCTGACATGGTTAAAGAAATTCTCTGTTTTATCTACAAACTTCCAGTCTGTAGGGAAAAGAAAGAGAGATCAGACTGTCACTGTGTCTATGTAGAAAGGGAAGACATAAGAGACTACATTTTGAAAAAGACCTGTACTTTAAACAATCGCTTTGCTGAGATGTTGTTAATTTGTAGCTTTGCCCCAGCCACTTTGCCCCAACCTGGAGCTCACAAAAACATGTGTTGTATAAAATCAAGGTTTAAGGGATCTAGGGCTGTGCAGGACATGCCTTGTTAACAAAATGTTTACGAGCAGTATACTTGGTAAAAGTCATCGCCATTCTCTAGTCTCAATAAACCAGGGGCACAATGCACTGCAGAAAGCCACAGGGACCTCTGCCCTTGAAAGCTGGGTATTGTCCAAGGTTTCTCCCCATGTGATAGTCTGAAATATGGCCTTGTGGGATGAGAAAGACCTGACCGTCCCCCAGCCCGACACCCGTAAAGGGTCTGTGCTGAGGTGGATTAGTAAAAGAGGAAAGCCTCTTGCAGTTGAGATAGAGGAAGGCCACTGTCTCCTGCTTGCCCCTTGGAACTGAATGTCTCCATATAAAACCCGATTGTACATTTGTTCAATTCTGAGATAGAAGAAAAACTGCCCTATGGTGGGAGGCGAGATATGTTTGCAGTAATGCTGCCTTGTTATTCTTTACTCCGCTGAGATGTTTGGGTGGAGAGAAACATGAATCTGGCTTACGTGCACATCTAGGCATAGTACCTTCCCTTGAACCTAATTATGATATAGATTCTTTTGCTCACATGTTTTTTGCTGACCTTCTCCTTATTATCACCCTGCTCTCCTACTACATTACTTTTTGCTGAAATAATGAAAATAATAATCAATAAAAACTGAGAGAAATCAGAGGCCGGTGCTGGTGCAGGTTCTTGGTACGCTGAGCGCCGGTCCCCTGGGCCCACTGTTGTTTCTCTATACTTTGTCTCCATGTCTTATTTCTTTTCTCAGTCTCTCGTCCCACCCGACTAGAAATAGCCACTGGTGTGGAGGGGCAGGCCACCCCTTCACAGTCTAGACTGCACTTCATGTCCCTCAGGCTGTCTGATCCCTCTAATGCATGCCTCACAGAGATGTTCAGGTCCATGTGTAGAAACTGAAAAGAGCATGGCTCATCAGCTAATGAGGGTCAGACAAAAAAAAAAAAAAGAAACAAAACAAAATTGAAAATGAGGGAGGACTTAAAGGTGAAAGGAATCAAAGTGCAGAAACAAAAGGGTAGAAACTACATTAGATACAAAGGAAGAGAGTGATCGTGACTAAAAAGTTTCCAAAAAAAAAAAAAAAGAAAAAAGAAAAGGGTAAAAGTAAAAGACTGTAACAGAAAGTAAGCCAAGGAAGCAAATACCATAAGGAAGCAAAGGAACAGATTTCTGGCGAGAGGACATTAATAACTATTATAGGTCCTCACCTCATTGGTAAAGTTATGAGTTCTGGACTTTTTTTATTTTTGACAATTTTTATTCTATAAACTATGTTTTGATTTCATTTTTTTTTTTTTTTTTAGAAATCTCAGTGGAAGCCAGATCCATTCAGCAATGGCCACAGAGATGGTGAAATGCAATTAAACATTGTTAAATGAACTCTGGGAATTATAGATTCTTAGGATTAGCGTGGCTTGAAGAAGAAAGGTATTTTGTCATAGTCAAACGCCTTCAGTTTAGAGCATTTCTTCTCTTCTCATGCAAATTAAGATTACTTTGCTTAGGATATAGACTTCTAAATGGATTTTAGCTAAAATCAATGTGTAGCGCAAACACAGGATTTATTACAATGATGTTTCATGCTAGAATTCAAAGAGCTTAGCGTTGAACCAGTTAACCTCAACAAACGGAATTTCAGGTAACTTAAATTTTCCGTGGCAACGGACACTACATTATGTTCACACTGCCTTCTGAGCATTAACTTTGGGATATAAGTTGCATGTGTTTGATAGCTGAAGCTTACTTGATTTTTCCATTAAGAAATGGGGCGTATCGGCAGTGTTTCTCTTAACATCTATCCTATAAACACATGTCACTAAAGAACTGACAACTTAATGCGTTTTGGAACCGAAACCTCACCTTATCACTTCCTGAAAATTTTAGCTTTTAGATTCACACTGGAACCTTAGAACAGCTTCTTGCCTTTGCTTTGATGGAATTTAATAATTCTACTGGGTGCAATAACTTTGTAATAATAGCTCATGCTCTAACTCATTAGAAGTAGCATCTTTTAGTAAAATAATGTAAGGAATAACTAATACTTTAATAATGAAAGCTTTCCAAAGTTTAAGAAATATAATTAATAATATAATAGTATTTGATTTTTTGTCTATTCATGTAAAATAAAACTTTATTTTCTTTTTCTTGCCCTTAGGTATTTCATAATTATGTTATTCTCATAGAGCTGTAATGAATACGTGACATTTCAGATTTGCCCAATAAAATGTTCTTAAATGTAAATACTTATAGTCAAAAGATATTTTGAATTATCCATTATATATATTTGATGTTTCTTTTGCATAATGATTTTTAAAGCTTACCTATTCTTTCTGTTATGTAGTAGAAAGACAGTTATGTTTTTCTTCATTAACCAGTATGGGTTCCAAATAAATGTTAAATAAAGGAAAAATGATAAAAATTAGAAACAAGACGTAGTAATTTGATGTGTCTTTATGGACTAATCAGATTTTCCCAACACAATTTTTAATCAGAACTTTTGTTTCAAATGGCCAGGTTCTTTGGTGGGACTAATCAGCCAAAAGAAATGAAAGAATAAACATTTAATAATTGCAATAAAATGATCTGTAAAGTCTAGTTCTTATTCCTGTTTCTGTGTTTGCCCAGCTGCTGGAACAGGTGCTGCTTTGGTGACAGGTGTTAAGTGTCAATTGCCTGAAGTACCATCTCCCAAATACACTCTGTCTATAGAGACAAGTAATTCCCTAACTGCAGTTAGAACAAAACTGAATTGTTCGATCTCATGAAGAATTTTTGAGGTATTAAAATGTTTTTCTATACAGTTCCCATAAAAGTTACAGAGAAATTTTTAGGATTGTTGAATATGCAAATTTTAGTTCCTCAGAGAGGAATTTCCTAAAAGCCACCCAGAGTTATTATTGAAGACAGAGAATGGAAAGATGCAGGGAAGACTAAAAAACTCTTTGCTTCTTTCTTGTCTTGGGTCTCACCTATATGCTTCAGAACCTTCTTACAAGGTTGTATGACTTAAAGCACTCTTGGAAATTCAGTCTAATTCCAACCATCCATATTCTCAAAAGTTACTGATAAAATAGCATTAAATTTACTACTTACTATGTGCTAGGCCCTGAACTGTTCTATATACATTTTCTAATTTAATCTTGATAAAAGTCCAATAATTGACACCATTTTGTAAATCAGAAAACTGGCACAGAGAGGTGCATATTTTGCACAAAGTCATCAGCTAGTATATAAGTGACAGAACAGAAGCTTAAACCTGGATGTGTCTAACTCCACTAATACACAGTTGCATTAAATTCACTCTGCAACTGATAGTTACATCAAACCTAACCTTCTAAAAATGTTTCTCTTTTGTTCTGTCCCACCAGCATGACTGGTATTATTGCTCACCTAATGGCTCTATATTCTTTCTAAAAGTTTAATTGTTAATAATCATGGAAAATATCATTTCCAAATACCTAAACTACTTGTTTAGTATTGCACATATTTATTTTTATAAATCATTTAAAATATAGTGTGCCGCATACTGGAACCCAAAATCCTCACCCAATAATGTGAGAGCAGAGTCAGCTACCTTTTGTTTTTCTGTACAATTATAGGTTTTTTTCCCCCTGAACTTTAGCCTACTTGTAATTATATTATTTTATGTTGTCAAAAGCCTCCATGCTTCCTTTTCTAATGTGCCAAGGTCACTTTCTCAATTATTTTCCATTCTCAGTGGGTCACGATTTAGCAAGCACTACTCGTATCATATGCAACTAAAGTAACAGAAGGCCTAAATCCTCATATGATTTAATTATATAAAAATTTGGCTAGCTATTATGCTAAATTTGCCCTTTGACCTGAAGAAAATATTTCTAAGATATTTTGTTCACTGAGAACGATAAATGTGATGCATCAAAAGTTTCTTAACTAATTGAGAAATGCTTGAATGATCTTGTCTATTTGACTGCTACCTACTGGGACACATTTTACTAATGATGTGAAAAAAACTTTGGAATCTCATCAGGAAGGTGGAATATTTTTAAGCAAGAGAATTAAGATGAAAGGATAGTATTATTGAAATGAACTTCAAAAAAGAAAGAACACCAAAAACATGATAAAAGATTTAAGCAAATATATATATTTAAAACAGAAAGATAAAATTCATTTAATTAGGCAATGTTTTTGAGGGGTATAAAATATCTAGTCTGAAGCTAAAGGAAGACAGACTATTGTATTACTTTGTTTTCATCTAAGCATTAAAGCATACATAGTATGAATAGATAATGGATGTACTTCTGCTTGGTGGTTGGGAAGATGGGAGATTTTGATGTAATGAGGTATAATGTTGTAAGTTTGTAAACCATATCATTTCAGTCATTTCCACAAAACCCACTCTTAGCAAGGATTCATGCTATCATTTCTATTTGGGGCTCAGAGAGATGTGGAAGACCTAGGTTTTATAAGATGCATAGTTAGTTCAAAAGGCTGCACTATGATATTAATGATAGCAGGGGCTATTTATCTTCCAATAGAGAACTCTGATCCATGAGAAAAATGTACTCGTGACCTTGGCTAGCTATCTTACAGTGTCTGGTCATAATTACAATCAAGCCCTTGAGTTAAAGTAGTGACTCAATGAACTCATTAGGAAACTAGTAAAACCACTCCAAAAGCAAAGCCTGCTAGCAGTTTTTATTAGCATTATGAAATGTAGTAAAACTATACGTTGATTTAATTTTATTTGCAAAGGGTAGCAGAGATGAAGAGAAAACACCTGAAACTTTCCAGTAATATTAGTAGCATAATAGTCAAATACAGAATATTTGTGTACATAAAATAAAGAAGCAACAAATAACTAAAATTAACAGATAATCTTCAAAATTTTATGATCCAATCTTAGTGAGTCCTCACAAAGGAGGTAATTGCTATGGTAGAGAGGAAGGGCACTCTCCCAGTCAAGTGAGGAAGGGCACCAAGAAAAACACTCTTAGAGACAGAAGATACCTAGTAGAATGGGCATTGGATCTTGTTCTTTTGTTACATGGCTGACTGCACATGGACTCTCTTGGTGCCATGCTGAGAGTGTAACCAACTGAGGAGTCTTTTTGAAGAATTTGAATGTGATTTTTGAGGCATGAATGAGTATAAAAATAAGAAATGCAGAGGATTGATGAAGCACTTGAGATGGCAAGGAGAAGGGGGAAGTTTTGCATCACACTGCCACCCAAGTAAGAAGAGCTTCAAGCAAATAATCCATAGAAATTAGAAGTGCATTCAGGAAAGGGAGACTTTAATCTCATTTTTAGTTGGGATATCAGTTTGCAAAAGGAGATTGCTAATATACTCTGTACTTTTTTTTTAGCAGGGGTAAAGATAGTGCAGAATGTTTTCACAGTAGAGAGAACAAGTTTTGCAGGTTGAATCTTTTCAGAAATAGTCTCTAAGATGCAGCTTAGAATGCAGGTCATTTATTAGGGGATCTTCTTGAGAGTAATACCTATGGAAGAAAAAGGAAGGAAGCAGTATTGGATAGAGGAGGGGATGGCCAGTGCTGCAAACCCAACAAAAGCCTCAATTCAAGTTGGAAAATCTCATCAGATTTGTCCTCAGTTGCATTGAAGAGATTGAGTCTTTATACCTCTGCACTGATAAGTCACTGGGCAGAATGGTCCTGGAAATAGATGAGACATTGAGCAAGACAATTTTTTATTGGATGAGTTAACCCCTAAAGACAGCTGACAACTGAGGGCTGTCTCTAGCTTCACTTCCACTAGCAGAGAATAAGTTGTTGATTCGATACATGAGATGTTATAGCATATTGTGGTGTCCACCACAAGAGCTTTCCTTCTTGATAGTCTTCAAAGCTATAGAGGGGTGTGGAAGTTAAGAGCCCAAGATGTGATGAGGTAGACTGGCAGGCTGGAGACTCAGGAAAAGTTTTAGTTCAAGGCCAAGTGATGTATTCTGGTAGAATTCCTTCTTGCTCAAGGAAAATTACTGACTAGGCATGCTGCTTCTGTTATCCAGATACATTTGGCTAATGTTTCATGTTTATACAAAGTGCACAGTTCTAATATGTTGATACCAGTTTAATAAGGTGGTACTCATTAGGGCCTCAGCAGCTCTCATGTGCAGGCATTGATAGGTGCTGTTGCCAAAAGTGGGAATTAGAGCCATAATTCGCACACATGCATGCACACACACATACACGTACACAGGGTGGGTTTGTGGACTGGAGGCAGATTGTGAGTTTACTGAGTGTCATTGACTGGCTCCTTTGCTTGGGCTGGGGGAGTGAGCCCTCCTAGGTCTGAAGTGTGGGAATGAGTTTGGTCCCACCTCTGCTTACCTGGCCTTGGCACCAAGGCCACCTCACCCTCCCCATACTAGGACCTTGGTGCAGCAGCCATTGCTTTACTTGTTGCCCAGGCATTTCTCCAAAGGCCTGGAGACTTCGCCAAGATCTTTGTCAGGGCTGGTGCTTGTGCCCACCATTGGGGGACCTGAGTGCTGCCTTGACCTGTCCATCTCTGCCCAACTTTGCCCCCTCCCTGAGTCTGAGCACAGGACCCAGACAATTGAGTGTTCTATGGCCCAGCCCATAGCCCGGGGCACCTGAGTACTTATCTTAGTTAACAAAAACCAAGCATAAACACTACTGCCTCCATTGTAGCTGGCTTTTACCTACAAGTACCACCTACTGGACTGGAAGTTGAACTAAATATCCCATTACACTATTGGCTGACAAAAGAGCAAAGCCCTTGGGAATGAGATAAGAATTACCTTATGAACTTTGCTACATAGCTCATACGACCCTGGTTACTCAGAAAGTCATGAGATCTCTCATCTGTCTAGTGATCACTCATCACTACTACAACTGGCATTTGAGAACACTACCACACTAAGGCTATTTATAACCAAGGAAATCATACAGAATTGTCAACACTGAACACATCCAGAAGCAAAGCCAAATGGTTATACTCAACATAATCATTATCATGTCACAATTTCAAGCAAAAAAGTCCCATCTCAATGAGAGTAAATTTAAAAATAAGAAATGACTGTTTCTTCAGATGCAAAGAAATCAGCACAATAGTACAAGAAGTATGGAAGAGTAAGGTATTGTGACACCTCCAAAGGAGCACAGTAATTTT
This sequence comes from Pongo pygmaeus, assembly GCF_028885625.2. Taxonomy (NCBI): domain Eukaryota; kingdom Metazoa; phylum Chordata; class Mammalia; order Primates; family Hominidae; genus Pongo; species Pongo pygmaeus. The sequence continues at coordinate 103,294,121 of NC_072377.2, forward strand.
CTAGCAATGGATACTACTAAGAAAGAAACACTCAAAATTCTAAATAATCCAAAGTATTGATTTTTAAAGAAGACCAATAAGATGCAAGAGAAATCTGAAAACAATATAAAGAAATCAGATATAACAGTTCAGAATATAAATGAGAAGTTTGCCAAGAATATTTTATAAAAAACCAAGCAGAGCTTTTGGAAATAAAAGATTCATTGAAAGAATTACTAAATATACATGAAAGCTTTAACAACAGACTAGACCAAGCAGAAGAATGAATCTCAGAACTCGAAGACAGGTCTTTTGAGCTAATCTAGCTAGACAAAAACAAATAAAAAATAAAAAAGAATGAACAAAATCTTCAAGAAGTATGGAATTACATAAAGCAACCAAACATAAACAATCAGTATTCCTAAAGGAGAAAAAAAGTAAAAAGTTTAGAAAAGTTATTTAAGGAAATAATTGATGAAAACTTCACTAGCTTAGCAAGATACTTGGCTATCCACACACAGGACCGACAATCACCATGAAAATGCATTGCAAAACATACTTCAGCATGCCATATAGTCATCAGATTGTCTAAAGTCAATGGGAAGGAAAAAATTCTAAAATTAACAAAAGAAAAATATCAAGTCATCAATAAAGAAAACCCCATCAGACTAATGATGAACTTCTTAGCAGAAACCTCACAAGCTTGAAGAGAATGATATTCTATTTTCAAAGTGCTAAAAGAAAATATCTGTTAGCCTAGAATTTTGTATCCTGTTAAACTATGCTTCATAAATGAAGGAGAAATAGTCTTTCCCTGACAAGTAAACACTGAGGAAATTTGTAACCACTATACTAGCCCTACAATAAATGTTCAAAGGAGTTCTGAACATAAAACAAAAGATTGATATTCACCTTCATAAAAACATATGAAAGAATAAAACCCACAGGTTTTATAAAACAATTTCACAAAGGAGGAAGAGAAGCCAAATGACAACACAACAAAAATCCACAAAGAAAAACAACTAGAGAAATAAAAAAGAAACAAATATTTATAAAACAACAAACAACAATATGACAAGAACAAACCCCACATATCAATATTAACCTTGAATGTAATTGGATTAAATGCTCCACTTAAAAGATATAGATTGGCAAAATGTATAAAAAACAGAATCCAACCAAGTGCTGCTTATAGGAAACTCACCTGTAAAGACACATATAGACTCAAAGTGAACAGGCAGAAAAAGATATTCCATGCAAATGGAAATGAAAAGCAAGCAGGAGTTGTTATGCTTATATAAGATAAAACAGACTTCAAATCAAAGACAGTCATAATAGACAAAGAAGGTAACTGTATAATGATAAAGAGATCAATTCAGCAAGATGGTATGAAAATCCTAAAACTATATACGCCCAACACCTGAGTACCCATATTCATAAAACAAATATTATTAGACCTAAGAAAGAAAGAAACAACAATATAATAATAGTGGGGGACTTTAATACCTGACTCACAGCACTAGAGAGATCACTGAGACAGAAAATTTAACAAAAAAAATTAGACTTGAATTGGACTTTAGACCAAATGGACCTAACAGACATTTATAGAACAGTCTACCCAGAAACTGCAGAATATACATTCATCTCATCAACACATGAAACATTCTTCAAGGTAGACTATATATTAGGCCACAAAACAAGTCTCAATAGACTTAAAATGAAAATCATATCAAGTATCTTCTCAGGTCACAGTGGAATAAAGCTAGAAATCAATTCCAAAAGAAACTTTGGAAACAATACAAATACATAGAAATTAAACAACATCCTCATGAATCATCTTTGGATCAATTATCGTATTAAGACAGAAGTTTAAACAATTTTTGAAATGAATGAAAATTGAAACTATGTACCTAAACCTCTGAGATAGAGCAAAAGCAGTAACAAGAGGGCAGTTTATAGCATTAAATACGTACATTAAAAAAATAGAAAGATCACAAATTAACAACTTATCATCACTCCTGAAGGAACTAGTAAAACAAGAAAAAATGAAACCCAAAACTAGCAGAAGAAAATAAAGAAAAAACATCAAAGCAGAGCTAAATGAAATAAAGACCAAAAAATCCAATATAAAGGATGAACAAAATGAAAAGCTGGTTCTTCAAAAGATAAACAAAATTGATTAACTGCTGACTAGACTAACCAAAAAAAGAGGAGAGAAGATCCAGATAAACACAATCAGAAATGAAAAAGGAGATGCTACAACTGGTATGGCAGAAATGCAAAAGATCATCAGAGACTGTTACGAACAACTGTATACTAACAAACTAGCAAACCTAGACAAAATGAATAAATTCTTGGAAATATAAGCCTTCCAAGAGTGAGCCAGGAAGAAATAGAAATCCTAAAGAGACCAGTAACCAATAGTGAGATTGAATCAATAATAAAAATCTACCCCTCCCCAACCCCCCAAAAGCCTGGACCAGATGGATTCACAGTTGACTTCTACTGAACATACAAATAACTGGTGCCAATCCTAAAACTATTCCTAAAAATTGAGGAGAAGAAATGTCTCCCTATATCATTTTTGAAACCAGTGTCACCCTGATAACCAAACCAGTCAGAGACACAACAGCAAAAAAAAAAAAACTACACATGACTATCCCAAATAAACATAGATGCAAAAATCCTCAACAAAATACTAGCAAACCAAATCCAATAGCACATCGAAAATATAATAAACCATGACAAACTGGAATGTATTCCTGGAATGAAAGGTTGGTTCAGGCTGGGTGCGGTGGCTTAGCCTGTAATCCCAGCACTTCCGGAGGCCGAGGCAGGTAGATCACTTGAGGTCAGGAGTTCGAGACTAGTCTATCCAACACGGCAAAACTTCGTCTCTACTAAAAATACAAAAATTAGCCGGGCATGGTGAAGCAAGCCTGTAATCCCAGCTCCTCAGGAGGCTGAGGCAGGAGAATCTCTTGAACTCGGGAGGTGGGGGTTGCAGTGAGCTGAGATCGCACCACTGCACTCCAGCCTGGGTGACAGACGAGACTCTGTCTCAAGAAAAAAAAAAGAAAAAGAAAAGGATGCAAATCAATAAATGTAATTCATCACATAAACACAAGTAAGGACAAAAGCCATGCACTCAATAGATGAAGGAAAAGCATTTGATAAAATTCACCATCTCTTCCTGATAAAAACCCTCAACAATCTAGGCATAGAAGGACATAGCTCAAAATAATGAGTCATATATAACAAACTCAAAGCCAACATTATAGTGAATGGGGGGAAAGTTGAAAGCATCGCTCTTAAGACCTGGAACAAGACAAGAATGCCATTCTCATCACTGCTATTCAACATAGTACTGGAAGTCTTAGCCAGAGCTATCAGACAAGAGAAAGAAATAAAAGGCATCCAAGGTGGAAAACAGGAAGTCAAATTTTCTGTTTGCTGAGGATATAATCTTACATCTAGGAAACCCTGAAAACTCCATCAAAAACTGCTTAGACTTGTTAAATAAATTCCATAAAGTTGCAGGATACATTATCAATGTATAAAAATCAGTAGTATTTCTACACACTCATAATAATCAAGCAGAGAACCAAAGCAATAACTTAATTCCATTTACAATAATTAAATTACTTAGGAATAAATTTAAATGATTTAGGAATAAATTTAAACAAGGAGATGAGAGATTTCTACAAGAAAGACTACAAATTGAAAATCATTGTGGATGACAGAAACAAATTAAAAACATCCCACACTCATGGATCAGGAAAATTATTATTGTTAAAATGACCATAATACCAAAAACAATATACAGATTCAATGCAATCCCTATTAAAATACCAGCATAATTTTCCTCAGAAATAGAAAAAAACGTTTCTAAAATTCATTTGGAACTAAAAAGGAGCCTGAATACTCAAACCAATCCTAAGCAAAAAGAGCAAAGCTAAAGGCATCACATTACCTGACTTTATGCTACAAGGCTATAGGGATTAAAACAGCATGATTCTGGTATAAAAATGGACACATAGTTAAGTAGAATAGAATAGAGAACCCAGAAATAAATACACATGTTCACACCAACTGATTTTTGCCAATATTGAAAAACCATACCTGGGGAAAGGACACACTTTACAATAAATAGTGCTGAGAAAATAGCTTTGCCATATGTAGAAGAATAGAAATGGGCTCCCATCTCTCACCATATACACAAATTAGCTCGAGATGGAATAAAGAAACTATAAAAATACTAGAAGAAAACCTAGGAAAAACTGTTTTGGACATTGATCTAGTCAAATAATTTATGACTAAGACCTCAAAAGCACAAGCAACACAACCAAAATTGGACAAATGAATTAATTAAAAAGCTTCTGCACAGCAAAAGAAATATCAACAGAGTGAACTGATGACCTGTGGAATGGGAGAAAATATATGCAAAATAAGAAACTTGGAAGAGACTAATAACAAGAATTTACAAGAAACTGAAACAACTCAACAATGATAACAAAAGCCAAATAAACATATTAAAAAGTTGTTAAAGGCCATAAATAGACACCTTTCAAAAAAAAAGACATACAAATGGCCAACAAGAACATAAAAAAGTGCTTAACATCACTAATTTCCAGAGATATGCAAAATAAAACCACAGAAAGATATCATCTGACACCTGTCACAGAAATACCTAATGTAAATGATGAGTTAATGGGTGCAGCAAACCAACACGGCACATGTATACATACGTAACAAACCTGCACATTGTGCACATGTACCCTAGAACTTAAAGTATAAAAAAAAAAAGTCCTGGAAACAGAATAGCTATTTTTATTATTATTTTAATTAATTTTTTTTGAGAAAACAAAGCCTTTATTGCAAAACCAGTCATTGTGGAGACAGGAGGCAGGTTAAAATCTGTCTGGGGCAAGTTTATGGGCTAAGAAGGCAAGGGAAATGATTTAGCAATGTCAACTTGGTAGGGCTGGATTAGAAGGCTTTGAGTTTGCCTATTTATGGTGGGGTATATTGAAACAGATTTAAACTCTGGGTCTTCCAGGTCAACAGACACTTCTGAAAGAGTTCTAGTATTTAGGTTCTGGTCATGTTCTAGTCTTCTTGGTTCCCAGGGTAGGAATATTTGGTTTTGGGTGTTGCTAGAGGTCAAAGTTTTTTCTGTTGCCCATGCCTGGACTACATGACTTGCAGTTTGGGGCTCTGTTATATCTATAAGGCAAGTTAACAGTTTGTTATCAACAGAGCAAGGCACAGTTTGGGCTGGTCCTGCATTTACAATAACATGAATATCAAAAAAAAAAAACAACACTGAGTGAAAAAATCAGGTGTAAATGAATACACACTGAGTGATTCTATGTATATAAAGTTCAAAGTAGGCTGATTTACAGTGACAACTATTAGAATAGTAATTAACTCTGGAAGCGGAAGGCTACAAAGGGCTTTCTGAGATGGGGGAAATGTCCTTTTTTTTCATCTGAGTTGTAGTTAAAGAAGTGTATTCACATTAAAGATTCATTCAACTTAAGATTTGTGTATGTATTTAATGTAAGTTATATCTCAGTTTAAAAAACACACTTTAAAAAAGTCCTCAGCTGTGAAAATTAATGAACTACTACCACACTTACAGCAGGGATACATTTTAGAAACACAATATTGAGTGAAAAAACCAAGCCTCATATATCTGCAATGCAATAAAAAAAACAAAGCTAAATAAAATGTTATTTAGTCACACATACAGATAGAATGTCTGCTATTAAAAAGTAAAAAAATAACAGATGTTGGTGAGCATGCTGAGAAAATGAACAACTACCACTGTTTGTGGAAATGTAAATTAGTACAATCTCTATGGAAAACAATATGGAGATTTCTCAAAGAATTAAAAATAGAACTACTATTCAATTTAGCAATCCCACTCCTGGGAATCTACTCAAAGGGAAATAAATCATAATATCAAAAATATACCTGCATTCATATGTTTATCACAGCACTATTTACAATAGCAAAGATACAGTCAACTAAGTATGTATCAGTGGATGATTAGCTAAAGAAAATGTTGTATAGATACACAATAGAATACTATTCAGCCATAAAAAGAATGAATTTATTTCTTTTGCAGAAACATGGATGGAACTGGAGGTCATTATCTTAAGTGAAACAACTCAAACGGAAAGTCAAATATCACATGTTTTTACTTACAAGTGAGAGCTAAATAATGTGTACATATGACATAGAGTGTGAAATGTTAGAGACTGAAGACTAGGAAAAATGAGAGGGTGGATGGGAGTGAGGATGAGAAATTATGGGCGCGATGCATATTATTCAGGTAATGAATACACTAAAAGCCCAGACTTCACCACTGTGCAATATATCCATGTAACAATACTGAACTTGTACCCCTTAAATTTATAACAATAAAAAATAAAATGTGGATACATAATCTTAGCATTCTGGTGAAATCATAAACTAATAAAAAGGAGAGAAAAAAACCCCAAGTCTTTACAAGAAAATCATGATCGAAATAAGAAGCAAACAACATTATAGCATGGTATTACATAAATATGTAAATAGGAATAGTCTTTGAAAGGTAATTCATTTGACATTTTCTTTTGCAGGAAACTCTTTTGACTCAAGTTTCCATTTCTGTCAATATATGTTTCACTACAATAAAGAGTTATGTAGAGAAAAATAGTTATATAACCATAACTGAAATCACTGATGTTTTTAAATTTTGAAAATGAACCTATATAAAAGAACAAAAGATTTAATTAGTGTTATGTAAAAAACGTAAATAATGTATTTTTAAGTGACAAATATTATAGGTGACAACATTTTATGGTGGATGCATAGGAGGAAAGTTGGAAGTAAATTAAGAGGAGTTTATTTTTAAAATTTAAATTATAGAAAGTCAAGATATGCTAACTTGACAAAAATGAAACGGGTATAAGTACTACAGTGAATCACGATCCTGGAAAGATACAACAGAGGCACCAAGCATACACCCTGGTGTATCTAACTGGCTGTGACATAGCACTAAGTAACTGGTATGAGAAATGCTACTTTTCTGCCTGCTCTTTCTTACTATTCTTTACCTACTGTTTTTCCAATTTGAACATAAGTTTAGCTTGCTTATTTCTGGATGTCCTTTTAGCTGTTTGTCTGCATCACTAACTCTGAGATCCAATTACCTAGAAATTAAAAAATAGCAATATTAATCTAATCCTAAATTATATATTCTGAAGACAAAAATTATCTCCCCCAGTTCTAACATTATTATTTATTTTGATTAGGAAAGTAACTTTTCAAAGATACTAAGGACAACCTTTTGTGTCCTGATTATCATGAAAGTGTGAGTGAAAGATATTTAATTCTTAATCCTTCCATTTTGGTACTGATGGAAGCCTAAAGGAATAGCCATAGCAGTTCCTTATTTTTTGGTGAAATAGTTGAAACTGTAGCGTGCTGAATCCCAAACCTCCAAATGTCCATAGAACAAACTGCATTTTTTTAAAGGTACCCATTTAGATGTATGATTCCTTTTGATTTAGATGACAAACATCAGAAGCCTCAATAATCTGGTCACTAGCCAAGAGATTTTAGAATATCATACAGTTCCGAGTCTATGAAAAGAAAAATAGTTAACTACATGTTCCTTGGGTCAAGAAGTAGGTGAGGAAAATTTTAGGTGAGGATTTTAGGTTTTAGCTTTAGGAGGTAAAGAGTAACAAAGTAAATAGGAGCTCAAGAGATTCACCTTTGAGCTCATTGCTTTAAAAAACTTACTGCAGAGTAGCTGCTAACATTTCTGATCTGATTTGACATTAACATAAATATTTTGTTTATTTTGAGTAATGTTAATCATGTTTTCTTTGTGACTGAATACTAGCCAGTGAAGTTAATTATTGTCCAAATTACAGACTGTGTTAACCTTGTCACCCTCTTCACAGTAAAACAAAGGGAAGAAGTTACGAGGTCTTAATTTTTTAATCAAATAATATATGACTGATAACTTGAATTAACATTGGAATCAAAGTATAAAGAGTGTCAGACCTGTCAAATAGCATTGAAAACAAGGAAATTTATGGGTAACATCCCAAATCACTAGCAGGACGGATTGCCTGTCTCCGTTATAGAAGTAAATTTACTGGGATGTTTTGGCTGAAACAGTGAGAAGGGATGTTCCATTCTGTTGTACAGTGCAACAATATCCCACTTAATTCCACTTGGATGTGTTTGGCAACTTCTCCCATGTGTGTTTGGTTTGATACACTATACCTCACATAGCCATCTGATCTTTACCATAAGAGGGAAATTACCTGTAATTTAAGTGGTTTGTTATTTGTTGTCAGGAAGAGATCTTTCTGGTTTCTGATTGTTTGAAATTCTTTTGCCCTTCTTACCCTGCATCTCACATGTCCTTTTATACTTTAAGCTGAGTAAATGTGAATGTGCTTTGTGTGTGTGTGTGAGAGATGTGTATGTGTATGTGTGTGTGTGCATTTTTGTGTGTCTGTATAGGAAACTTGGGCTTATCTTTTTTTAAGAAATGGAAATTTTATCTTGCAAGTCTTAAGATTTTCCAATGTAATACTGTAACAAAATTCATGTGGAAAATGTATAAGTGAATTTTGCTTTTAAATTGAATGGATTTGAGACATTTTTCAATTTCCTCTTAAAATCCATTTTAACTGATTCAAAAGGAAAAATATTTCTGTAAAGCTTTTAAACTTACCAATAATCTCAGAATACATGCCTAATATATAATGACAAATAAAGGGCAATAAATAAAAACCCATAGAATATTTTCATGTTTTAATTTTTGAAACTTATATTTCGAAGGACATTCCAATAATAACTTAAGGATGAAATAACTGAAAATATCTTATTAGTAAAGGCTTTGTCTCTGAACCTCATCTGTTATCATGAACTTAAGGTAAATACACATATGTACTCGTACAATTTAGTAAAGAGTGTTCTATTCATGTAGTTATGTACAAAACAAACTCTTCCCTTACATTCCTCCCCATCTCTAATATATGGAATCTGAGAGAACTGTACACTGGGAAATCACTTTTAAAAATGCTGCAGTATTCCTTCAATATTCAGAAAACATGGGATTATTTTTACTTTAAACCAAAGTTTATTGTATAGCTACAATACTAGGCACTGCAGGTAAAAAAAATTATAAACCATAAGCCATGCTCTCCAAATACTCAGTGTCTAGTAAAGGAGGAAGATAAAGAAGCAATTCTAATACACTGAAAAATAAGTGCTGCCTTACAGTGAGGAAATGCTGTGGAAGTAGACACAAGTGTGTGACCAACTGGCTAAGGGAGAGGAAGAACTTCCCAGAGAGGTTAGCCATAATCTCCGTCTGAAAGAATAAATAGTATTTATTTAGTTGAAGACAGAAAGACCATTCCAGACAGAGAATCACACATGCAAAGCTATTAAAACAACATGAAGAACAAATAGTCAGAAATTCATCATAGTAGGGGATAGAAGTATGTAGAAAAAAGTGATCTTAGAGATAAGACTTTAACTGTCAAATGAAAATGTTGATGGTAACTATAAACAATAGCAATTTTTTAAAAAACAATCAGAATAATTCATTAAGTGATTTAAACTTAAACAGTGATCTTTTATTTTAAATATGGATTCCTTTAATAAAAGTGGACATTTTTGCTTTCTGGGGTTCTCTTTGAGGGCAATATGTTCTAATTAAAAGATTTTAAGCTTTGGAGTTTTTACCATTAATTTTGTCACTGAGGCTAGGTGTCTTGGCTAAGTAACTCTGCAAACTTAGTAATGTCACAGGATCCTTAGGGTGTTGCTTCACCAGCTGGAAAGCTCTGTGGCTGGCAGCACCTTCTGCCCGAGTATTACTTGCGCCTGCTGGGCTCATTCCATCCACTCAGCCCAGCAGGCTGTGCTCAGCTTATGCTACCAGCCTGGATCCTATACCTGTCAAGAGTGAGCCAGGCATGGAGTGGCAAAGGGTGTGTGGGTGAGTGAGTGCAGGGTCCAGCAACTGTGTACCTGTGTACATCCAAGCACACTGGGTGCTGTGGCAGGACAGGCACCTCCAGGTGCTAGCACAAGTGCCAACTTCGTGCCAGGCTGTAGGTGGACCAGATATGTTACACACAGCTTCTGCTGCATGCACCTGCATCTGGATGAGGGGAAGGTGGTGGTGCCTGGAAGCTTGGCAATGCCAGGAACTGCAGAACTCCAAAGAAAGTGTCACAGCCATGGCTTGAGGAGCCCCTAGGTCTAGGATCCCCAAAGGTCCACAGCTCTTTTCTTCTCATTGCCTGCAACATGGTGAGTGGTAAGTGGCGAGGGGGCAAGTTTCAGCCCTGTTTGTGTTACAGCTCTTTAAGTCCCGCAATTCAGCAGGTCCTGGGTTCTTGTCCCATGTCTAGGAAGAATTAGGTATGCAGACAGCTGGAGGGTGAGCAAGGCAGACAGGAGCTTCATTGAGTAGCAGAATGGTTATCAGACTTGAAGTGGGTAGTTCCTTTCTGCAGGCAGGTCATCTAGATAAGTTTCCAGCTCTCAGCAAAGAGGAAACCCAGAGTGAGTAGCTCCTATGTGCAGTCAGGTCATTCCATCATCTGCACAGCCCTCAATGGAGAGGAGACCCAGAGTGGGTAGCTCCCATCCACAAGCAGGTCATTCCACCATCTGTCTGAGCCTGGCTGAGTCTGGGGTTTATATGGGCTTCAGAGGGGAGGAAGTGCATTTTGATTGGTCCATGGGCAGCCATGAGTGGGCCTGGAAAAACCACCATAAGTTTTCACTCTGCTCCACAGAACTGGTAGCCCAATCCCCAGGCTTCTGACCGTCCCTGACTTGAAGGTAGGGCTTCACAGGGGACATGCCCATTTCTACCCAGGAGCCTGTCTGCTCTTGCCACCATCAACCTGCTGTCCACAGTTCCACAGTGCCCACAGCACCCAGGTTCATGCTGTGGGGCGCCTGCAGGCCTGCACCAAGCTGCCCTTGACATCCCCTCAGCCACCCTCTCATGCTTGTTGGTACCCAAAGTCTGGAGGGGCCTGAGGTGGCAGGGGGCTGGCATGTCAGAGCTGCCCCAAGCAAACTTACACCTGGCTGGGTTGTGACAGCACCTGGCTCAGCCTCAACTTTGCTCCAAAATCAGAGTGGGAACTGGGAATGGGGAGAGCCCATGTAGGAGGAGCAGACACTTTTGAGCCCATGGGGGAACAGGGCTTTCCAGATCTCCTAGTGCAAGGATGCCCAGGTCTGCAGTCATGGCTGAGCAGCTGCAGATGCACCTGGGAGGGTGGGGCTCCCACTCTTCTAACTTGGAAGGGAGCAGGTACCCCATTTGTTCCCAACTCCAACTGGCTTCTTGGAGCACTCAGCCCTGGCTTTGCCTCACCCACTGCAGCCGGCATCATGGTAGCACCACTCCAGATAGGCCACCACTCCCATCAGTAAGATTAAGATAAACATATCTCTGAAGATTACCTAGGATCACAAAGGTTTAATACTATATTTTCTTCTATGAGTTTCACAGTTTTAGCACCTATATTTAGTTCTATGAACCATTTTGGGTTAATGTTTGTTTATGTTGTGAGATAGGAGTACAGCTTTCTTCTTGTACATGTAGATAGAGATTCACTTGTCCCAACACCATTTGTTAAAAAGACTATTCTTTCTCCTATTTAATTGACTTGGCAATCACATTGAAAATCAATTCACCATAAATGTAAGGGTTCTGGACTCTCAATTTTGTCTCATTATTCTTTGTATCAATCTATGTATTTTATCTCATTATACTTGGGTGTCTATCTAATGTATCTTTGTATTCTTTCAATCCATCTTTGTATCAAGAGAGTGTGGTAGCTAATACCACACTCTCTTGCTTACTGTAGCCTTGTAAAAAGTTTTGACATTGGATAGGGTGATTCCTCTAGCTTTTGGTTTTAATCATTATGTTTATTGCTTTTCTATTTTCTATTTTATTTATTTATGGTCTCATCTTAAATATCTCCTTCTTCCTTCTCACTTTGAATTTGGTTTCCTCTTCTTTTTCTAGTTTTTTAATGTAGAAGATTAGACCAATGGTTTGAGATTTTTTTCTTAATACAGAAATTTTAGCTATAAATGTAAATATTGCCTAAGCTTCATTCAATAAGTTTTGGTATGTTGTATTTTCACTTTAATTTTAATTCATCTCAAAGTACTTTACATTTTTTCTTGTGATTTTCTTTGCACTACTGGTTATTTAGTAATATGTTGTTTAATTTCTGTATGTTTCCAAATTTTCCGACTTTCTCCTATGTATTAGTCTGTTTTCACACTACTGATAAAGACATACCCAAGACTGGGTATTCTATTCAGGAAAAGTGGTTTAATGGACTTACAGTTCCACGTGCCTGTGGAGACCTCACAAGCATGGCAGAAGGCAAGGAGGAGCAAGGAGGAGCAGGTCACATCTTACTTGAATGGCAGCAGAAAAAGAGAGAGAGAACTTGTGCAGGGAAACTCCCATTTTTAAAAACATCAGATCTTGTGACACTTATTTACTATCACGAGAACAGCAAGGAATGACCTGCCCCCACGAATCAATTACCTCCCACCAGGTCCCTCCCACAACATGTGGGGATTCAGGATGATATTTGGGTGGGGACACAGCCAAACCATATCATCCTATTATTGATTTTATCTTAATTCCATTGTGGTTTGGAAGATATACTTTTTATGAATTAAATATTTTAAATTTAGGTTTCTCAACTATCTTGGAGAACATTCCATGCACACTGGACAAAAAAATGTGTATTCGGCTGTTTTTAGATGAAATGTCTTATAGATGTCTGTTAAGTCTAATTGTTTTTGAATGTTTTTCAAATGTTCTATTTTCATGTTGAACTTCTGCATAGTTGTTTTCTTATTGGAGGTGGGATATTAAAGCCTCCAACTATTATTGTTTAATTCTCTATTTCCCAAATCAATCTGTTAGTTTCTATGAAATTTAGGGCTCTGTTGCTGAAAGAGTGCTATATTATATGAAATATCTTTCTTTTTATGTAAAATACCTTTATTTTTATATAAACATTATATATGCTAATATTGCAGCTCCTTTTTATGTGTGGGGTCACATTGCCCTTGTTGCCTTCAAGATTCTCTCTTTGTTTTTGTTGTTCAGTAGTTTGATGATCATGTGACAAGGTTTTGATGTTTCTGAGTTCATCCTAATTGGACCTCATTGTGGCTCTTCGATGTGTATATAAAATTTAATCAAATTTGGGAAATGTTTGGTTATTATTTCTTCAAAAATTTATTTTGTCCCTTTTCCCTTCTCCTTTCACCCTTGGACGCCATTATGCATATGTTGGTATGTTTCATGGTGTACCACTGGTCTCTTAGGCTCTGGTAGTTTTGCTTTATTTTTTATTCCTTCTGTTCTTCAGATGGGATAATCTCAACCTGTTTTCAAGTTCTTTGGTCCTTTTTTCTGAAGCTCAAGTCTCTTTTGAGCTTCTCTGGTAAATTTTAAATTATGTTTATCATACTTTCTGCCTCCAGAATTTCTGTTTTGTTTTTGTATATAATTCCTTTTTCCTTAATTGATACTCTTTATTTCATGAGACATTGTTTTTATACTTTCATTCTTTATGCATTTTTTCCTTCAGTGTTTTGAGTATATTTATAATAGCTAATTTAATGTCTTTGTCAAGTCTACATTGGGCTTCTTCAGGGACAGTTTCTATTAACTGATCTTTTTCCTGCATATGGGCTACATTTTACTGTTTCTTTGTGCATCTCACAGTTTTGTTACTGTTGTTGAAAACTGGATATTTGAAATAATAAAACTCCAGGGCTTTTTCATTGTGACTATTTGTTATTGTTTTTGTTTAGTAATTTTTCTCCACTAATTTTCTAAAGCGTTTGTTGTCATTCATATACACTCCAGTTTCTGCTACGTTGACTTTGAATATTTTTTTATTTCTGACTTTTGATATTTCCTAATGGTTGGATAGGGGCTTTCTTAAATAAATTGATCTGATGTCTTCCACCCTTTGTTGATGGACTCTGTGTGTGTGCTGCTCCATGCTTCAGTGGTTTGAGAGTTTACAACTCTGCCTTAGCCTGAAATTCCTGCGTGTATAGAGTCTCAGTATCAGCCAGTGGTCAGACTCTGGCATTTTTCAGAATTTTCTTGAGCATGTGCATTGCCTTATTCATGTGCATGGCCTTCTATTTTCCTACAAAAATGTTGAGAGTTTTCAAAACTTGGACATCTAATTTCCCAGATATTCCTTTCAAGTTTTTTTTGGCCAGATTCTTGTTTACCTCAGCTGTTATTGTTTCCTCAGATAGCTATGATGTTAAACAATTTCCACTGATTGTTTTCTACAAATGCCCTGGAGTCAAGGCTTTCCTCATTAAGTTTTCCCTGAGACAGGTCAAATGAAGACAAGCTCTGTGAATGGGGCTTCTCCATGGAGTTTCCAGAAAGGTCAAATAGTGACAATTCCCTGGAGATGGAATTTCTTTTGTAGGGGGAGCTCAAATCTATTCTGCTTCCTGTAATTGCTACCAGAATGCTGTTTTTCACAGCTACTATGTTTTAAAACTGCTGTTTTTTGAGATTCTATATAGCTGGGGAAAAGGGATAAGAATAGTGTGATTTAAATAATTAAAAAATGTTCTTACTGAGATTCTTAAATAAGCACTCCTGGGATTGTTGCAAGCCTTTGGCCAATTTCCATATTTCAGAAAAAGTTGATTTTGATAACTCGTTTTTGCCACTATTCTCATTACTTTTATAGATCAACTGATTATTGGAAAACCTTACCCTATCATTTATTTTGTAAGCGCTTCTTTGAACATAGATTTTTAAAAACCTACTATGTACCAAGTGCTACGCTAGGTACTGGGCATACAGCAATGAACAAGAAAAAGTCCCTATCTTAACCTTCAAATGTTGATTAAATTGAATCAGATTACCGTGTGCTATGGTAACTGATAATTGAATTTATGTATTTCTCTTGATCATGCAGGAGAATGAGACACAGTCTGAAGAAAACAAATACAACACCAGTTTAGTTGCATGTTGCTTTTTCTAGACTTGCTCCCTTCCAAAGACGCATGAATTTTACCCCTCATGGAACCAATGAAGCTTTGCAATATTCATTTAATGCCTACTTAAGGTCAGAAGTATATCTTCTTCCTTTATTACTTATCTCTGGTGTCTAGCACAGCAGTCTAGCACATAGGAGGAAATAAAGTTCATTGAATGAATCCAAAAACGATGTATGTTCAATGGAAAAAGAAAGGGAAGAAAAGGGCTATTAAACTGATCATCTGATTTTTTAGTAAAGTAGTACAAAGATGTTGAGAGAACAATGTGCTTAATATGGTCTGTTTCCACATAATAAATCTTGAAATGCATACTGTCATGTGAGCAAAGGCCCAAATTTTTTTTCCTTTTAGACCTCTTGAGTGGTACCAGGTGCAGCACAACTGAGGGGATACCATGCTTTCTGTTCCTGGTCATAGCTCGAATGAAAATTTAATTTTAGGCTATAAATTAATTAGAAAATTCCCCTTTGCCATAAATGAGGAAACCACTGAACACCATCAAAAATAGGTCTGTTTCCTTTTATGTCACAGATTAGAAATGCATTCTATCATGTCATTTTCCTAAACATGTTAAATGAGTCATCTAAGTCTTGTCTCAGTTTATTTAGCTCAATGAGCAGTCTCATATCGCTTTTCATTTGCATACACTTTTCAGGGGAATGGGAAATACACTTTTAAAATACCAGGTTTAATAACATTTCATACCAGTTATGCATGTAATTATCAGTTTTGTGGCTGTTTCTCAATTGGTTGGGACCGAATGGGCAAAGCTCACAGAGTAATACCTTATTACACTATCATTACTAGGTTATTTTCTTCCACTTCTGAGCGATCATAAACATGTCAATTTTCCTTTCCTTCTTTGTACTTTGTCTTTTTAAGATAGCATATGCTTATAACTGCTATCCTAAAAAATCAATTTTCCTCCTGGGACTCTTGTATCTATTGTCCATAAAGGTAATGCTAAGTGATGAATACACTCATGACATTCAAGGAGGAGGCATACATTTGGGTCATACATTTCCATGGGGGACAAATTCAAGTGCAATCTTGATTTAAATACCATTTCCCTTTGATTTCCTTTGAATCAACACTGATTAAGATGTTTTGTCAGCTAAAATTAGTCATACTTTATTGGGGCACAATTCCAAATATGTTCAAATGTTTGGTTTTCACTCTACTATGTGAAAAGCATGATACTGTATACTGGGTCAAAAAGAAGGACAGGAAAAGATGAAAAGGACAGGTTTTACCTTATGGTGCTTAGGCCAGAATTAAGTTAATGACTGAAAAGACTACAATTGGAAATTGGGAAATTATGGTCTTGAATTATGCAATTAAATTGATATGGTGTACAAATCATATGTGGTTATTAATTGTCCTGGGTTTCAGTGGCTTATGTGTAAAACTTCAGGATTTCATGGAGGGATAAGTAAAGACCATTTTTGTTTGACTGTCTGCAAGCCTATTTTATTTTTATTTGGAGCCTTGGTTTAGAGATTTTTTATTTTTACATAAATGATATAATAAACCTGGTTGAATTTTATTTCATTATATTTGGCCATACTCATACTCTGCATGAGTATTGATAAAACTCACAATGAGAATGATAAGCAAAAATCATAAAGTTGGGGAATAAAAAAACAAAACAAAATAACCAAGTTGTAGAAATGTGATCCTATGAGAGTAACACTGAAAATGACGCAGTCACTATGGAAAGCCTATGGAAGTTTCTCAAAATACTGAAAATAGCACTACTATATGATCCATCAATCCCACTTCTGGTTATATATTTTAAAAATTGAGGGCCGGGTGCAGTGGCTCACACCTGTAATCCCAGCACTTTGGGAGGCCGAGTCAGGTGGATCCTAGGTCAGGAGTCTGAGACCAGCCTGGCCAATGTGGTGAAACCCTGTCTCTACTAAAAATACAAAAATTAGCTAGGCTGGTGGCATGTGCCTGTAATCCCAGCTACTCAGGAGGCTGAGGCAAGAGAATCACTTGAACCCAGGAGATGGAGTTTGCAGTGAGCCAAGATTGTGCCATTGCACTCCAGCCTGAGTGACAAGAGTGAAACTCGGTCTCAAAAGAAAAAAAAATTGAAATCCGGATTTGGAAGATACATCGTCACTCCTATGTTTATAGCCCTATTCTTCCTGATAGTCAAGATATGGAAGCAACTCCAATGTCTATTGACAGTTGAATGGATAAAGAAAATGTGGTGTATAAATAAAATAGAATAGTATTGAGTCTTTTTAAAAAAGAAAGAAATCCTACTATTTGTGCCAACAGGAATGAACCTGAAGGACAGTATGTTAGTTGAAATAAACCAGTCACAGAAAGACAAATACTGCATGATTCTGATGCAAGATATTTTATTGACCCCTTCATGGGACTAGTGACAAAGAAGCCTCAATTAGTCAGGCCACCCACTCACTCCCTCATGGGAGGGAGCATGCGAGCGAAGGAATACAAGACTCGGAGCAGATGAGTGCAGGAACCGGCTGCTTCAGTGCTGGCAGAAGCAAACTCTGTGCGGGCCCCTTAGCAGCGTCCTGGTGAAGGTGCCTGTGACCCCAAGGCCCCATAGGGCATGTTACAATGTTCTCTTACCTCTGCCACCTGCAGACAGCAGTGTGTTATCAGCTCAGTGGATCCTTTGCCTCATAACGTGGGGTGGGCTGCCTTCTGCCAGTGAGGGCAAAGGGCCAGTGTGACAGGCTTTTTTGAGTACCCACACTTGGTGTATCCCGAATTCTTGTCTGGTGCCCAAGAGGAATGAGGTCATGCAAATGAACTGAAGGATGGCGAATGTGGACAATTTTATTGAGTGATGAAAGCAGGTCTCAGCAGAGAGGAGAGCTGGAAATGGGTTGGGCAGGGAAGTTTGCTCTCCTCTAAAGTCAAACTGCCTCTCTTCCTCCATCTTCTGAAGTCAAGCCACTTCTTTCCAATGTCCAGCAACATCTTCCCAACATCCAATGCTTCTCCCATTGTGCAGCTGCTTCTAACCTCTGCTGGCTGAGTCTGGGGTCTTTATAGGCACAAGATGGGGGCAGGCCATAGGTAGTTTTGGAAGAGGCAACGTTCAATTGGTGAAAAGACATTATTAAGAAAGAACCAATCGGGAGAGATTGGGCCCACAGGGATGGAAGTTCTTACTTTGGGCCACGGGTTTCAGGCCTTTTGGCTCAAAGGTGGGGTTTTGCCAGGGACCTGCCCATCTGCCTAGAGTTTCTCTGCTTCCTGTCACTATCAATTTCACTTATATGAGATTTAAATAGTCAAACTTATAGGAGCAGAAAATAGATTGGTGGTTTCCAGGAGCTGAGGGAAAGAGAAAATGGGGAATTGTTACTTAATGGGTACAAAGTGTCAGTTATGCAAGATAAATAAGCTCTAGTCATCTGCTGTGCAACATAGCATCTATAGTTAATGATAAGGTATTTCACGCTTAAACATTTGTTGAAAAGTTAGATCTCACGTTAAGTGTTTTAATTGCACAAGCACAAACACAAAGGGCCACAAGAAAATATTTGATGAATATGTTTATTACCTTGATTGTGGTGATGGTACTATGAGTATTTGCATATGTCCCAACTCATCAAATTGTATACATTAAACATGTACAGTTTATAAATATACAATTATACTTTAATAAAGCTGATAAAATTGATTAGACAAATTTTTAGAAGTATATAAAAACATGAATAACAACATAATATTTAGATATGTGCCTATTTGTGGTATGAAAAGGAAGGAAATGATGAATAAAAATATGAGGATATTTTTAGACAAATTGATACATATTTAGATTTTATTTTACTCATTATTATAAACAATATTGGAATGAACATTTTTATTTATGTCTCTTTGTGCACATGGATGCAAATTTCTCTAGGACAGGATTTCTCAACCTCAGCACTAGTCATATTTTGTGGAGAATAATTCTTTGTTTTTGGAGTTACAGGTGGGGTGGGAACTTTCCTGTGTATGGTAGGATATTCAGTAGAATCTCTAACCTATAACCATTAGTAGCGACTAACAGCCAACATTGTGTGACCAAAAAAATGTCTCCAGATATTGCCAAATGTCCTGTTGGGAACATTAGCCCTCATTTAAAACCATTACTCTAAAGGATCGACATTATCTCTGGGTTAGTTCTGAGGGAAGGAGGAGTGAGAAAGAATAATTAATATGAGAAAGGGACATATGAGTTTCAAAAGTATTAAAATTTCCTATTTTTTAAACCAGGTTGTAAATACATAGTGCTAATCTATTTATTATAATTGACTTCTTATATCTGCACTTTATGTATTATTTTGTATGTTAGGAATATTTCATTATAAAGATCTAGAAATGCAACATCTGCTGGTGGCAATGGAAAGTGCCACAATTGTTTTGTACAGCAATTTGGCAATATTTAGTAAAGTTGAGGACATGCGAGTCTGTGAAACAGCACTTAAATGCCTATACTTCAGAGTAGTGGTTTTAAATGAGGGCTAATGTCCCGAGGAGAATATTTGGCAATGTCTGGAGCCTTTTTTTTAAATTTTGGTCACAATATATAGGTTGATATTGGCTTCTAATAGATATAGACTAGGGATTCTACTGAACATTCTACAATGCACAGGACAGTTCCCACCCCACTTCTAACTTGAACAACAAATAATTAATCTCCACAAAATTCCATTAGTGTTTAGGCTGAGAAATGCCCTGGAGAAACTCACATCCATGTGCACAAGGAGGAGGCACAAATAAAAATGTTCATTGTGATATTGTTTCATAGTAATAAATAAAGTAAAATCTAAATGTCTATCAATTTGGGAATACATAAGTAAATTTTGGTTAATATGATCAGTGAAACTGTAGAATAATGAAAATGATAAAACTAGAGCTAATGTATCAATTTGAACACTTCTTGTTTTGTTGTTGAATAAAAATGTATAACAGAATATATGAGATATAATTTCTATAAAGTTTAAAAACATGCAACACAGATGTAGATATAATATAAAACATACATGAGAATAACAAATACTGAATTAGATTAATGGTCAATTCTTGGAGGAGGAATGAAGAGAGCTGGAGAAAAAGAGAAGGGAAGTGGATTTGGGAACATTATATAGTCTACTTGTAAAAATAATTCTTGAAATTTTATGTGAAAACTATAAAATATTATGTTTGGGGAATCTACTTTCTAGTGGAAGTTCACTGTATTATCTTCAGAAAGATTTATAATCTAAGTAATGTGCACTACTGAATAGTTTCTTGTAAGGGAAATTACCACATTTTAAAGAATACTAACTTTTAATAACATAATTTCCTTCCAACTTACATCAAGATATCTGAAATCTGCTTCTGGAAAATACTCAATTTTATTCAATTTCTTCAAAAGAAAACTACAAATTGGCTCAAGAAATTGAGATTTATGGCTGTTTACTGATCTAAATGATTTTGATTCTACTGTGTATTGGGTGGAAAATGTCATCTCCCTTTAACAAATCAGTTTCCATGATTTCCTTACTATCTGTCCAGTTTTCTTTTTTCCTGACCATTTAAGCCATTCTTTGCTACTTTAGGCTTTAGTTGAAGAAGCAGTGTTTCAGAAAAGAAATGTACATAACCAAACCATGTCAACTCACATCTTGCAGTTTTCAAGTTCCTGGATGAGAACTGTCAAGATTGTAAAGCTTTTCATTCTCCCGGTTGTTAATATTATTCATTTTAATGCAAGTCCAAACAAAATCCCAAATGATTGTTTTTGGAACGTTATGAGATTAATTTCTTTGTGTGATGACACAGTATAAACGTCTTTAGATTTTGATGTGGAATAAGGCACAGATTATGTATGTTAAAAATTAATGACAAGGATTTTTCTTGAAAACTATTTGGAAGAAACTGCTTTCCAAATATATTCTGGTCACATTTCATACTAATATCAGGTGTCTTATAAGAAGACCAAATCCTCTGTGATCCTTTGTCAGAGCATCCTGACCTGAGGAAGCCATGTTCTCTTCAAAGTCCCTCCTCCATGAGGGCTCTGATCAGAAGGACCTGCCTGGGCTACCAAGTAGGAGGTGGAACCCTGAAGTATTCCTGGTTCAGGTTTTAGAGGACTTTACCCCAGCCAGGAGCTCCACTCACTCAACACTGATTTGCCTTTAGGACCAGAACACTCCAAATGTCAGCATTTGAAGTGTTTTATATATATATATATATGTACATATATATGTACATATATATGTATATATATATGTACATATATATACACACATACATATGTACATATATATGTACATATATATATATAATTTCTATCCTGACCACCTTTTATTGTGTTGGCACCTGTAAAAAATGTATTAAATGTATTAATAAATCTAAGAGATATGTGTGATCAATACCTAATTTGATAGTATTTTAAATACATATATCTTTTCTTTGGTTAATGTATGATGATGGTACACTCTCTTGTTTAACAGGCAATTAATATTTTGGGTTAACATTAAGTTTGTGGCTAAAGAAATTCTTACAGTCAGATATAGATGAGTTTTTAAAGTCAAGTGTACCTCTCATTAGTTTTGATGCAATTTGACAGATTGTTGGGCAATATCTATATGTAGAACTACCGAATTTTAAATAGGAGTGTAACCTGTATTTAAAATATTCTCATTTAAAGAACTATCAAGAGTTTTTTTTTTGTTTGTTTTTTGTTTTTTTTGTTTTTTTTTCTTTTATTATTATTATTATTATTATTATTATTATACTTTAGGTTTTATGGTACATGTGCACAATGTGCAGGTAAGTTACATATGTATACATGTGCCATGCTGGTGCACTGCACCCACCAACTCGTCATCTAGCATTAGGTATATCTCCCAATGCTATCCCTCCCCCCTCTCCCCACCCCACAACAGTCCCCAGAGTGTGATGTTCCCCTTCCTGTGTCCATGTGTTCTCATTGTTCAATTCCCACCTATGAGTGAGAATATGCGGTGTTTGGTTTTTTGTTCTTGCGATAGTTACTGAGAATGATGATTTCCAATTTCATCCATGTCCCTACAAAGGACGTGAACTCATCATTTTTTATGGCTGCATAGTATTCCATGGTGTATATGTGCCACATTTTCTTAATCCAGTCTATCATTGTTGGACACTTGGGTTGGTTCCAAGTCTTTGCTATTGTGAATAATGCGGCAATAAACATACGTGTGCATGTGTCTTTATAGCAGCATGATTTGTAATCCTTTGGGTATATACCCAGTAACGGGATGGCTGGGTCAAATGGAATTTCTAGTTCTAGATCCCTGAGGAATTGCCACACTGATTTCCACAAGGGTTGAACTAGTTTACAGTCCCACCAACAGTGTAAAAGTGTTCCTATTTCTCCACATCCTCTCCAGCACCTGTTGTTCCCTGACTTTTTAATGATTGCCATTCTAACTGGTGTGAGATGGCATCTCATTGTGGTTTTGATTTGCATTTCTCTGATGGCCAGTGATGGTGAGCATTTTTTCATGTGTTTTTTGGCTGCATAAATGTCTTCTTTTGAGAAGTGTCTGTTCATGTCCTTCGCCCACTTTTTGATGGGGTTGTTTGTTTTTTTCTTGTAAATTTGTTGGAGTTCATTGTAGATTCTGGATATTAGCCTTTTGTCAGATGAGTAGGTTGCGAAAATTTTCTCCCATTTTGTAGGTTGCCTGTTCACTCTGATGGTAGTTTCTTTTGCTGTGCAGAAGCTCTTGAGTTTAATTAGATCCCATTTGTCAATTTTGGCTTTTGTTGCCATTGCTTTTGGTGTTTTAGACATGAAGTCCTTGCCCATGCCTATGTCCTGAATGGTAATGCCTAGGTTTTCTTCTAGGGTTTTTATGGTTTTAGGTCTAACATTTAAGTCTTGAATCCATCTTGAATTGATTTTTGTATAAGGTGTAAGGAAGGGATCCAGTTTCAGCTTTCTACATATGGCTAGCCAGTTTTCCCAGCACCATCTATTAAATAGGGAATCCTTTCCCCATTTCTTGTTTTTGTCAGGTTTGTCAAAGATCAGATACTTGTAGATATGTGGCATTATTTCTGATGGCTCTGTTCTGTTCCATTGATCTATATCTCTGTTTTGGTACCAGTACCATGCTGTTTTGGTTGCTGTAGCCTTGTAGTATAGTTTGAAGTCAGGTAGTGTGATGCCTCCAGCTTTGTTCTTTTGGCTTAGGATTGATTTGGCGATGCGGGCTCTTTTTTGGTTCCATATGAACTTTAAAGTAGTTTTTTCCAATTCTGTGAAGAAAGTCATTGGTAGCTTGATGGGGATGGCATTGAATCTGTAAATTACCTTGGGAAGGATGGCCATTTTCATGATATTGATTCTTCCTACCCATGAGCATGGAATATTCTTCCATTTGTTTGTATCCTCTTTTATTTCCTTGAGCAGTGGTGTGTAGTTCTCCTTGAAGAGGTCTTTCACATCCCTTGTAAGTTGGATTCCTAGGTATTTTATTCTCTTTAAAGCAATTGTGAATGGGAGTTCACTCATGACTTGGCTCTCTGTTTGTCTGTTATTGATGTATAAGAATGCTTGCGATTTTTGCACATTGATTTTGTATCCTGAGACTTTGCTGAAGTTGCTTATCAGCTTAAGGAGATTTTGGGCTGAGACAATGGGGTTTTCTAGATATACAATCATGTCATCTGCAAACAGGGACAATTTGACTTCCTCTTTTCCTAATTGAATACCCTTGATTTCCTTCTCCTGCCTAATTGCCCTGGCCAGAACTTCCAACACTATGTTGAATAGAAGTGGTGAGAGAGGGCATCCCTGTCTTGTGCCAGTTTTCAAAGGGAATGCTTCCAGTTTTTGCCCATTCAGTATGATATTGGCTGTGGGTTTGTCATAAATAGCTCTTATTATTTTGAGATACGTCCCATCAATTCCTAATTTATTGAGAGTTTTTAGCATGAAGGGTTGTTGAATTTTGTCAAAGGCCTTTTCTGCATCTATTGAGATAATCATGTGGTTTTTGTCTTTGGTTCTGTTTATATGCTGGATTACATTTATTGATTTGCGTATATTGAACCAGCCTTGCATCCCAGGGATGAAGCCCACTTGATCATGGTGGATAAGCTTTTTGATGTGCTGCTGGATTCTGTTTCCCAGTATTTTATTGAGGATTTTTGCATCAATGTTCATCAAGGATATTGGTCTAAAATTCTCTTTGTTTGTTGTGTCTCTGCCAGGCTTTGGTATCAGGATGATGCTGGCCTCATAAAATGAGTTAGGGAGGATTCCCTCTTTTTCTATTGATTGGAATAGTTTCAGAAGGAATGGTACCAGCTCCTCCTTGTACCTCTGGTAGAATTCGGCTGTGAATCCATCTGGACCTGGAATTTTTTTGGTTGGTAAGCTATTGATTATTGCCACAATTTCAGCTCCTGTTATTGGTCTATTCAGAGATTCAACTTCTTCCTGGTTTAGTCTTGGGAGGGTGTATGTGTTGAGGAATTTATCCATTTCTTCTAGATTTTCTAGTTTATTTGCATAGAGGTGTTTGTAATATTCTCTGATGGTAGTTTGTATTTCTGTGGGATCGGTGGTGATATCCCCTTTATCATTTTTTATTGCATCTATTTGATTCTTCTCTCTTTTTTTCTTTATTAATCTTGCTAGCGGTCTATCAATTTTGTTGATCCTTTCAAAAAACCAGCTCCTGGATTCATTTATTTTTTGAAGGGTTTTTTGTGTCTCTATTTCCTTCAGTTCTGCTCTGATTTTAGTTATTTCTTGCCTTCTGCTACCTTTTGAATGTGTTTGCTCTTGCTTTTCTAGTTCTTTTAATTGTGATGTTAGGGTGTCAATTTTGGATCTTTCCTGCTTTCTCTTGTGGGCATTTAGTTCTATAAATTTCCCTCTACACACTGCTTTGAATGCATCCCAGAGATTCTGGTATGTTGTGTCTTTGTTCTCGTTGGTTTCAAAGAACATCTTTATTTCTGCCTTCATTTCGTTATGTACCCAGTAGTCATTCAGGAGCAGGTTGTTCAGTTTCCACGTAGTTGAGCGGTTTTGAGTGAGATTCTTAATCCTGAGTTCTAGCTTGATTGCACTGTGATCTGAGAGACAGTTTGTTACAATTTCTGTTCTTTTACATTTATTGAGGAGAGCTTTACTTCCAAGTATATGGTCAATTTTGGAATAGGTGTGGTGTGGTGCTGAAAAAAATGTATATTCTGTTGATTTGGGGTGGAGAGTTCTGTAGATGTCTATTAGGTCTGCTTGGTGCAGAGCTGAGTTCAATTCCTGGGTCTCCTTGTTGACTTTCTGTCTCGTTGATCTGTCTAATGTTGACAGTGGGGTGTTAAAGTCTCCCATTATTAATGTGTGGGAGTCTAAGTCTCTTTGTAGGTCACTCAGGACTTGCTTTATGAATCTGGGTGCTCCTGTATTGGGTGCATATATATTTAGGATAGTTAGCTCTTCTTGTTGAATTAATCCCTTTACCATTATGTAATGGCCTTCTTTGTCTCTTTTGATCTTTGTTGGTTTAAAGTCTGTTTTATCAGAGACTAGGATTGCAACCCCTGCCTTTTTTTGTTTTCCATTTGCTTGGTAGATCTTCCTCCATCCTTTTATTTTGAGCCTATGTGTGTCTCTGCACGTGAGATGGGTTTCCTGAATACAGCACACTGATGGGTCTTGAGTCTTTATCCAGTTTGCCAGTCTGTGTCTTTTAATTGGAGCATTTAGTCCATTTACATTTAAAGTTAATATTGTTATGTGTAAGTTTGATCCTGTCATTATGATGTTAGCTGGATATTTTGCTCGTTATTTGATGCAGTCTCTTCCTAGTCTCGATGGTCTTTACATTTCAGTATGATTTTGCAGTGGCTGGTACCGGTTGTGCCTTTCCATGTTTAGCGCTTCCTTCAGGAGCTCTTTTAGGGCATGCCTGGTGGTGACAAAATCTCTCAGCATTTGCTTGTCTGTAAAGTATTTTATTTCTCCTTCACTTATGAAGCTTAGTTTGGCAGGATATGAAATTCTGGGTTGAAAATTCTTTTCTTTAAGAATGTTGAATATTGGCCCCCACTCTCTTCTGGCTTGTAGGGTTTCTGCCGAGAGATCCGCTGTTAGTCTGATGGGCTTCCCTTTGATGGTAACCCGACCTTTCTCTCTGGCTGCCCTTAACATTTTTTCCTTCATTTCAACTTTGGTGAATCTGACAATTACGTGTCTTGGAGTTGCTCTTCTCGAGGAGTATCTTTGTGGCATTCTCTGTATTTCCTGAATCTGAATGTTGGCCTGCCTTGCTAGATTGGGGAAGTTCTCCTGGATAATATCCTGCAGAGTGTTTTCCAACTTGGTTCCATTCTCCCCGTCACTTTCAAGTACACCAATCAGACGTAGATTTGGTCTTTTCACATAGTCCCACATTTCTTGGAGGCTTTGCTCGTTTCTTTTTATTCTTTTTTCTCTAAACTTCCCTTCTCGCTTCATTTCATTCATTTCATCTTCCAGGGCTGATACCCTTTCTTCCATTTGATGGCATCGGCTCCTGAGGCTTCTGCATTCTTCACGTAGTTCTCGAGCCTTGGTTTTCAGCTCCATCAGCTCCTTTAAGCACTTCTCTGTATTGGTTATTCTAGTTATACATTCTTCTAAGTTTTTTTCAAAGTTTTCAACTTCTTTGCCTTTGGTTTGAATATCCTCCCGTAGCTCGGAGTAATTTGATCGTCTGAAGCCTTCTTCTCTCAGCTCGTCAAAGTCATTCTCCGTCCAGCTTTGTTCCGTTGCTGGTGAGGAACTGCGTTCCTTTGGAGGAGGAGAGGTACTCTGCTTTTTAGAGTTTCCAGTTTTTCTGCTCTGTTTTTTCCCCATCTTTGTGGTTTTATCTACTTTTGGTCTTTGATGATGGTGATGTACAGATGGGTTTTTGGTGTGGATGTCCTTTCTGTTAGTTTTCCTTCTAACAGACAGAACCCTCAGCTGCACGTCTGTTGGAGTACCTGGCTGGCCGTGTGAGGTGTCAGTCTGCCCCTGCTGGGGGGTGCCTCCCAGTTAGGCTGCTCAGGGGTCAGGGGTCAGGGACCCACTTGAGGAGGCAGTCAGCCCGTTCTCAGATCTCTAGCTGTGTGCTGGGAGAACCACTGCTCTCCTCACAGCTGTCAGACAGGGACATTTAAGTCTGCAGAGGTTACTGCTGTCTTTTTGTTTGTCTGTGTCCTGCCCGCAGAGGTGGAGCCTACAGAGGCAGGCAGGCCTCCTTGAGCTGTGGTGGGCTCCACCCAGTTCCAGC
The DNA here is from genome assembly GCF_028885625.2 of Pongo pygmaeus. Classification (NCBI taxonomy): domain Eukaryota; kingdom Metazoa; phylum Chordata; class Mammalia; order Primates; family Hominidae; genus Pongo; species Pongo pygmaeus. Next base: position 103,321,522 of record NC_072377.2, read on the forward strand.
TTCCAGGCTGCTTTGTTTACCTAAGCGAGCCTGGGCAATGGCGGGCGCCCCTCCCCCAGCCTCGCTGCTGACTTGCTGTTTGATCTCAGACTGCTGTGCTAGCAATCAGCGAGACTCCGTGGGCGTAGGACCCTCTGAGCCAGGTGCGGGCTATACTCTCCTGGGGCACCGTTTCCTAAGCCCGTTGGAAAAGCACAGTATTCGGGTGGGAGTGGCCCGATTTTCCAGGTGCTGTCTGTCACCCCTGGAAGGGGAACTCCCTGACCCCTTGCGCTTCCCGAGTGAGGCAATGCCTCGCCCCTGCTTCGGCTGGCGCACGGTGGGCTCACCCACTGACCTGCGCCCACTGTCTGGCACTCCCTAGTGAGATGAACAGGGTACCTCAGATGGAAATGCAGAAATCAGCCGTCTTCTGCGTCGCTCGCGCTGGGAGCTGTAGACCAGAGCTGTTCCTATTCGGCCATCTTGGCTCCTCCCCCAAGAGTTTTTTTAAACTTAATGGAATGACCAGTAAAGGAATAAATAAGCAAAAACTCATAAGGGTAAGTGTTGGGATTCAATCAGGCTGGTGGGAAAAATATTAGTTATGATAGCCACAAAACCCTTTTGGAAGGCTTGAGGGTTTTCACATGACTTCGGTAATAGAAGGGGCGGAAGGCAGCCTGGTCCCATTACCTTTAGTTAAATAGATTAAAGTAGTAAACAAGGGGATGTGGGGAAGTTATCTAGTTAGCTTGTTTACTCATGTGGTCTTAAGAGGAGCCTCTGATGTGTGTTTTTTGCCGGGGAAGTCCACAATGTCAATTACCCTCTAATGGTGTTGACTCAAGCTTTTGTTAACTAATCTTAATGAATAAAAGCGAGTCTCCCTAGCTGATCAAGACCGGCCACAGTGACAAACCTCTCTTGGTGTGTAGGCGGTCAGACACTCAGCAGGACTGGCAAAACAGAATGTGTGTCAGTGTACGTTTATTCATCCGTCCTTTGGTTCAGGGTCTGTGGGCAGACCCCCGCAGCTAATGCCCTCTTGTGAGGAGCAATACCTCAAGTAAGAGTGATTTATACGAAGAATTTGCATATTTATTCTTTTGGTGTTTATGAATGTGGAAAAGGATGTCAATTAGAAATTCTAGAGTAGCTAAGTCATGTCCATTAAGAGTGTGTTAGAGAAATAGGCTTAGAAGTTGGGGGCACAAAATACCAGTAAAAGTAAAGGTACAAGGTGTCTTGAAAACAGAAAAACTGGCAGAAAGTCTATATAAGGAGACATCAGTTTTCTCTCTAACCACCTGTGTTCAGGTAATTACACTTCCACACTCTAAAAGTAGAAAGTATACTTTCTTGAGAGACTCCTGCCAAGAGGACTCTGACTCCTGGAAAAATATGCAGAGATCAGAGATACCATATTGCATATAGGAATTAACTGCAAATACAAAGCAGAGAGTAGCACATTTGCCTTTTTTCACTCTGTTCCCAGTGTTTTGGCAGCCCAGTTCATAGCAACTGAGCAGGACATTGCAGATATTATTTCAGGATAAATGAACTGTTTAAAGAGAAAGAATGGCCCCACCACAGTGAGCTCCTTTCCTGCTCTCTCTATACTGACACCCATTCTTCAAGTCATACTAAACCATTAGAGGCTCACAATTGACCTCATCCTTAACAATATTAATGAATAGCCAAGGATCACCAAAAAACTAGAGAAAGCTTCAAAGAAAGATTATTAGTATAGAAATAATATTCTTAAAATATATAAAATGAATTATATGTGTAAAATATCCTTGGAGAATAAACAAGGCAGATGCAAAAGACAACAGAAAAAAAATTTAACCAAATAATATTATCCGAATGGTAATCTTATAAAGTTAAAATATTACAGCATATAAGTTTGGAATATAAGGTTAATGAAATCTCCCACAAAATAGAACAAAAAGACAGAGAGATATAAAGTATTGCAAAAAAAGATAATTAAAAATTAGCCCCCAAAGTCCAATATTTATATATTTGGATATTTCAAAGAAAGATAATGGAGATAAAGAAAAATTAGCAAAGATGTAACATAAAAATATTACCCAGAACTAAGTGCATAAGGTAACAGCAAAAAGTGCATAATTGTTTAGCACAGTGGACAGAGATGATTTTCACCAAGAGTCATTAGCATAAAATTTCAAAACATTGGCTATGAGGAAAGAATTCCAATTTGTTTCATATGGACAAAAGAAAACAGACTCCATAGGAAAGAAAAGATAAATTAAAATGGCATCAGACTTACCAGTAGCAACACAAAAAGTTCAAAGATAATGAGGCAATGTTTTCATAGTTATAACAAAAAGTAATTTCCAACTTAGAATACTTTAATAACCTATCAGTTAAGTGCAAGTGTAGAACAAATGTGTTTTCAGACAGATAAAGTTTTTAAAATTTACCTTCCATATAGTCTGTTTATTTTAGAAAACTACTGGATGAGATGTTCCACTAAAACAATACAGAAAATCAAGAAATGAGGCAACATGGGATTTAAGAAAAACACAAGGCCGATTATGGTGGCTTATGCCTGTAATCCCAGCACTTTTGGAGGCCAAGGCAGGCGGATCACGAGGTCGGAATTTTGAGACAAGCCCAACCAACATGGTGAAACCCCATCTCTGCTAAAAATACAAAAATTAGCTGGGTGTGGTTGCATGCACCTGTAATCCCAGCTACTTGGGAGGCTGAGGCAGGAGAATCTCTTGAACCAGGGAGGCAGAGGTTGCAGTGAGTCATGATGGCGCCACTGCACTCCAGCCTGGGTGACAGAGAAAGACTCTGTCTCAAACAACAACAACAAAAAAACACAAAGAAAATTCCCAAAGTGCTGGCAAAGATAAGTTCCAGGAATCCAGTTGTACATTGATACGACAGATTAGGGAGCACCTAATCCAGTTGGAAGATGGAGAACAGCGAATTCCAGGAGGGTCAGCTTGGCCAAAACATGTAGCTCACTTGAAGTTTTGCTTTGCCTGAATTCATACAAGATTATCACTCCTGCCAGAAAACTTGGTGAACAATTAGCCCTAAGAATATAGGAGATTAAGCAAGTGTCAGGAAAATGAAAACAAATATAATTTCAATTGACACAGAATATCCATGGAATGCCTTAATTTTGATGGTCTCTTTAAGCCTAAGTGACATCTTTGGTACTTATGTTTTGATCTGCTGTAACACCTACCCCTGAGACTCTAAAAGCCATACAATTAGCATGCACATTTTTCATCTTCATAAGGATTTTCCATTTTTATGGTGTCATTGAACATTTCTGAAGTTCATGGTAAGAAGAAAAACTTAATTTTCATTTGTTTTTGATTCACCATCTTTTTTTTTCTTTTCCAATAAGTGCGCTCTCTGCTCATCAAGTTGAACAAAAACTCATCTACCCTTTATTTTCCATCCTATCTTAATAGTACTACAAGTTACTGTTTCAATCCCATGTGTTTCATATTTTCACAGCTTTTACTCCATTCAGAAAGCTCTTTAAAAGGCATAGCAGTCTTACATGAAATCTCTTAATCCGTCTTTTTTGCCTGCTCAACTTTTCATACAGACTCTAAATATTTAGTTTCTTTAAATTCCATCTTAGACTCTCTTCTCTCCACGTTCATAGGATTCTTGCCATCTACATGCCAAGGAGCTCTGGTTGATCTCTTTAGCCCCAATTTATCTTGTAAGCTCCAGATTTTTATATACTACCTTTGGATGTCTCAAACGAACTTCAATATGATTATGATGAAAATTGAGTTTACTGGCTTACTCAGAAAACTATATTCCCCTCTGATGTTCTTTATTTCAGCAAATGACACCACATCCATCCACTTGTACAGGAAAAAACCTGTGTATTTTCTCTGAAACCTCCATCTTCTTCACTCATCATTCATCAAATACTGTTCGCATTGCTTCTTGAATATTTCCTAAAACGGTCTACCTCTCTAGAGGGAACTAGAGTCTGCCATGCCATCAAAGTTGAAGCTTTTTCTGGATTAATACAATAGCCTTTTCATTAAACTTCCGATTTTGACTCTGGCCCAATTTGCAACCATTCTTCATAGGAGAACCAGGAGAGTATGAGTGCAGATGGGTACTCATGCCATGTCATGATTACAACATTTTAATCATTTTCCAGTAACTACAGGATAAAAAAATTATTATGTCCTATAAGGCCTTCCATGATTTGCTTTCTGACTATAGATTTTTATTCTCATCTTTCATAATTCTCTCTTGAGTCCACTATTATCCAGTCATTGACACCTTCTTCCATTGCCTCAAGTGCACCATACTTTCCCCATTTGGGTCCTCTTCCATCAATTTTTAACCACTTATAGTACTCTTCCTCCAACTCACATAGCTACTAAGCATCTTTCAGAGCTTGCTCTGATTACACTATGTCAGGGAGGCTTTTCCTGCTCTCGGTGATTGCATAATAATCTTGTCTTAGTCAGTTTGGGCTGCTGAAACAGAGTATCATAGACTAGGTAGCTTAATCAACAGGAAGTTATTTCTCACAGTTCTGGAGCCAGGGTAGCCCAAGATCACAGTGCTTGCAGATCTTGTGTCTGGTGAGGGCCTGCTTTTTGGTTTGCAGATGAACATCTTCTCCTTGTATCCTCAGATGGCTGAGAAAAGAAATGAAGCTAGGTCCTTTTTTATAAGGGCACTACTCATCATGTTTATTCTTATAAGAGCACTGATTCCGTCATGAAGGCTCCACCCTCAGGACCTAACTGCTTCCCAAAGGTCTCACCTCCTAACACCTTCACGTTGAGGGTGAAGATTTCAACATGTAAATTTTGGGGGACCACAAACATTTGGTCTATAATAGATCTCTTATAAAATGCCTTCAAAATACTCTATAATTTTTCTTCTTAGAAATAAATACATGTTATAGTTGTATTTTTATGTGTCAAATTCTTTTTGTTCATACCAATTTGCATACTTCAACTGTAAGGTCCAAACCATCTCACCATCTTATCTACAGAATCTAACGTAGTTCTTGGCCTAGCAAATCAGACCAATCTAAGGAATTCCCCTTATCAAAGCTACTTAGATATTTCATATATGCACCAAAATTTAATACTGGAGTTTGACATATAGTCATATCTAAAATAGTCATATCCTACTACCCAATATAGGTAATATTAAATTGAAAATACAGAAAATATTTTTAATTAGCAATGAAGTTCAGAAAGTCATACTATATAATATGCTTTGTTGTTGTATTGGGTGTCCAATTTAGTAATTTTCCTGTATGTTCCCTTAAAGAGAAAGAACAAAGCTAAGCCCATCAGTATAAATACCATTACTTCAGCTGGCATCTTTTAACGCATCATGGGTGGGACTTTAACTGATCTATATGACTGTGTGTTCCACTGTCATAACACACTAAAATGAGTTTCTTATTAAAGGCATTATTACTTATAAAAATGAACTTCTTATGAAATGAGACAAGACAGCGTTTACCTCCCAAGTACAGGAGAAAACCAGACAACAGGATAAAATTCTATAATGTGGTAATTAAAACGCTTTCTTGTTTGTTTTGTTAAAAGACATGTACACAGAAAAGCTTGAAGGAGAAAACTGCTTTCTTTTAAAATCTCTTCCTCCATCTCACCCACTCACCCTATTTCCACTTCAGGGACATATCTTGTGTACCCAGGCCAGTTTAAATTAAACACATCAATCATCCTAAGGCTCAAGAATTACCTAATGTTGTGATGAACGACTTCTGTGACTTAGCCTCTTAGGGTTTGCTCTTTTGAGATTTGGTACACATGTGCATTTATTTTCTGGGCCTGAGGCAGTCTGATGCAAAGGTGGAATAGGCAGTTGCCTATGTTTTGCTCAGAATATTTCCAAAGTGGTGTGCCATAGTGCTTGGTATTCCCACAGTCAGAATTATGTCTTTGAGCTAAGACAGTATCAACAGAAGGTCGCTGTTCTGATTTAAATACATTCTCTTGGAGGGGTAATGAGATAAAACACCAATCTTAGCGAATAAATCTGAATACTAGGATAGATCCCTTTCAGAAAGTAAAGCTCTGAAGAATTAAAGTCAAAGGCAAGTGCATTTTGATGGTGAATTGAATGGGAACATCTGAAGCATGAAGTTGTGCGTGGTTTTCTGATCTATTAACACTCTAAAAATAGAGAAAATTGGAAGCCACTAAGAACCTAAGAATTAGTGTGTCCACAAAATAAACTGTGGACTTTAAGTGGAGATGAAGGGGATCCCAGACAAAGGCTGGTCTTGTTTAATTCTCTTAATTGCTACAAAATATTAAGCAACCATATGTGTGTGTGTGTATGTGTGTATTTAGGTGAAAGGGCCTTGAACTGAATAGTACCAGGATGTTGCTTTTTGAAATCATTACTTGCAGAAAAGATTTAAAGTGATTTTTAGAATCAGAATAGATGTAGTAATTATATGTCTTCTGCAATCCTACTGGTTCAGCTTGCATACGTAACTAAACAAAAGATGAAGTGAACTCATTCAAATGAATCGTTCAGAATTCATACCCCAGTCTCAATGGAAGCATGAAGCATCTGAAAGCATCTTTTTTATTTACTTGTTTTTGGTGGGGAGAATTAATATATAATTTGCCTTATCACTGTCCATCATGTTTTATCTTAAATAAAAAACAAAAGTGTGCTAAAATGCTGCTTAGGAAAATGGTGGGCTGCTTTACTGCAGCTGAAAGGGGAGAATGCCCACGAAAGAAGCTTGAGATGTGCCTGTAGGTGTTGAATACAATTATTTTGTAAACATTTGGAATCTTTCCCAGTTTGGTTAATGAGGTAGCTGTTTGCTTGACTGAATGGTCTTTGAAAAACCTTCTGTTTAGCGAAAGATATTTTCTTGTTGTTGCCAGGTAATTCCTATCACCAAGTATGTTTGGAGACAACAGACCCAGTCTGGATGGCTGGAAGGAAAGAGTTTCTTTAATCATCTAAATTGATTTTCTTTTCTTTTCTCATCAATCTATGTAACAGATGAATACAAAAGAGGACCAAAGACTAGTCTTCACAAGTGTCCATTTTCTGTTCTACTATAAACATTTTCCAATCAGCTTTTTAGCAAGATGTAGACTCTTATCAATCATTCTCCTAACCAAGCATATCAGCTGCCAAGCCTCAGAGCCAGCATCTTCCACCTGGCCTGGTTTAATATCGTTTCACTCGCAGACTATAGTCCTGCCTGACTCCAGTAATTTCTCAAAACTGCTGTTAAATCATTAATTTGACCTCTGCTTTAACCTTGTCACCTGCTTCCTTCACACTGTATAGTGGCTTCCCAAATGCCCTACAAATTCAGACCAAGATTCTACTTTAAATCTCCATATCCATGTATTTATGGTTCTTCCAAACTCTTTGATGTTTGCTTTTAATTATCTCAGTCAAATTTCCAGGTTCTCTCCTGAACCACTGCTTTTCAAGCATGCCAAACACTCTGCCTCCTATCATTTAAATAGCTAATCTCACAGACTCAAGAATGTTTTCTCCAGCCAATTAAAAGTAGAAATAGCCATTTCCTGAAATACAACTCCTAAGATTTTAAAATAATCAACCATCGTACCTGTGTGCACATAAACATCATTCTAATTACATCTGCATATGTCAAGTACAGATTTCTATGTCTTTCAATTAACTTAGCCAAGTCATGTAACCTTATTTTGCTACAGCTCAATTTAATTGCTATTTTGCCTTTTCAAATAATCATTTCCCTCCAATTCCATAATCTTAAGCCTGGAATTTAGGTGAAACCCTAAGAAGCAGGGATAGGGGAAAACCTTCTACTGGTGGATTTTGAATACGAGCATTAGAACACACAGAGAGAAGCTGAATTATATTAAACTGAGAAATGTAAAATGGTGCAGCCACTTTGGAAAACAGTTTGGCAATTCCTCAAGATGTTAAGTGTAGAGTTACCCTATAATCCAGCAATTCCAGTCCTAGATATATCCTCAAGAGAAACAAAAACATATGCCCCCTCAAAAACTTGTACAGGAATGCTCATAGCAGTGTTACTCATACTAGCCCCAAAAGTGAAAACAACCCAAAAGTCTATTAATAGATGAGTGAATAAAGAGATGGTATTCATACAATGTAATATTATTCAGCTATATAAGGAATAAAGTATTGATACATGCTCAGTTTGGATAAACCTTGAGATCATTATATTAAGGAAAAGGAACCAGACACAAAGGTTCACATAGTGTACTATTCCATTTATATGAAATGTCCAGAATAGACATTTATTAAAAATGTAGATTTAGGCGGTACAAGTGAAGTTTTGTTAGATCAATATATTGCATAGCAGTGAAATCTGGGCTTTTAGTATAGCCATCACTCAAATAATGTACATTACACCAATTAAATAACTTCTCATTCCTCACCCCCTTTCCATCCTTCCACCCTTGCAAGTCTTTAATATCTATCATTCCCCATTATGTCCATGTGTACACATTGTTTAGCTCCCACTTATTAATAAGAATATGCAGTATTTGACTTCTAAGTTATTTTGCTTAAGATAATGGCCCCCAGTTCCATTCATGTTGTTGGAAAAGATATGATTTTATTCTTTTTTATGGCTGAGTAGAGTTCTATGATATATATGTATATATATATATGCCACATTTTCTTTATTCAATCATCTATTGATGGGAATTTGGGTTAATTCCATATTTTTGTTATTGTGAATAGTGCTGGAGTAAGCATGAGTACAAGTAACTTTTTTGGTATAATGATTTCTTTTCCCTTGGTTAGATACCAGTAATGGGATTGCTGGATCAAATGGTAGCATGGTAGCTCTATTTTTAGTTCTTTGAGAAATCTCCATACTGTTTTCCATAATGGTCATACTAATTTACATTCCCACAGTGTGTGTTTCCTTTTCTCCACATTCTCAGCAACAATTGACATTTTTTTTTCTTTTTTTTTTTTGATGGGAATATCTTTATTTTTATTTATTTATTTTTTCTTTTTTTTATTATTATTATACTTTAGGCTCTATGGTACATGTGTGCAACGTGCAGGTAAGTTACATATGTATACATGTGCCATGCTGGTGCGCTGCAACCACCAACTTGTCATCTAGCATTAGGTATATCTCCCAATGCTATCCCTCCCCCCTCCCCCTACCCCACAACAGTCCCTGAAGTGTGATGTTCCCCTTCCTGTGACCATGTGTTCTCATTGTTCAATTCCCACCTATGAGTGAGAATATGCGGTGTTTGGTTTTTTGTTCTTGCGATAGTTTACTGAGAATGATGATTTCCAATTTCATCCATGTCCCTACAAAGGACATGAACTCATCATTTTTTATGGCTGCATAGTATTCCATGGTGTATATGTGCCACATTTTCTTAATCCAGTCTATCATTGTTGGACATTTGGGTTGGTTCCCAGTCTTTGCTATTGTGAATAATGCTGCAATAAACATACGTGTGCATGTGTCTTTATAGCAGCATGATTTATAGTCCTTTGGGTATATACCCAGTAATGGGATGGCTGGGTCAAATGGAATTTCTAGTTCTAGATCCCTGAGGAATCGCCACACTGACTTCCACAAGGGTTGAACTAGTTTACAGTCCCACCAACAGTGTAAAAGTGTTCCTATTTCTCCACATCCTTTCCAGCACCTGTTGTTTCCTGACTTTTTAATGATTGCCATTCTAACTGGTGTGAGATGGTATCTCATTGTGGTTTTGATTTGCATTTCTCTGATGGCCAGTGATGGTGAGCATTTTTTCATGTGTTTTTTGGCTGCATAAATGTCTTCTTTTGAGAAGTGTCTGTTCATGTCCTTCGCCCACTTTTTGATGGGGTTGTTTGTTTTTTTCTTGTAAATTTGTTGGAGTTCATTGTAGATTCTGGATATTAGCCCTTTGTCAAATGAGTAGGTTGCAAAAATTTTCTCCCATTTTGTAGGTTGCCTTTTCACTCTGATGGTAGTTTCCTTTGCTGTGCAGAAGCTCTTTAGTTTAATGAGATCCCATTTGTCAATTTTGGCTTTTGTTGCCATTGCTTTTGGTGTTTTAGACATGAAGTCCTTGCCCATGCCTATGTCCTGAATGGTAATGCCTAGGTTTTCTTCTAGGGTTTTTATGGTTTTAGGTCTAACATTTAAGTCTTGAATCCATCTTGAATTGATTTTTGTATAAGGTGTAAGGAAGGGATCCAGTTTCAGCTTTCTACATATGGCTAGCCAGTTTTCCCAGCACCATTTATTAAATAGGGAATCCTTTCCCCATTTCTTGTTTTTGTCAGGTTTGTCAAAGATCAGATACTTGTATATATGTGGCATTATTTCTGACGGCTCTGTTCTGTTCCATTGATCTATATCTCTGTTTTGGTACCAGTACCATGCTGTTTTGGTTACTGTAGCCTTGTAGTATAGGTTGAAGTCAGGTAGTGTGATGCCTCCAGCTTTGTTCTTTTGGCTTAGGATTGACTTGGCGATGCAGGCTCTTTTTTGGTTCCATATGAACTTTAAAGTAGTTTTTTCCAATTCTGTGAAGAAAGTCATTGGTAACTTGATGGGGATGGCATTGAATCTGTAAATTACCTTGGGAAGGATGGCCATTTTCACGATATTGATTCTTCCTACCCATGAGCATGGAATGTTCTTCCATTTGTTTGTATCCTCTTTTATTTCCTTGAGCAGTGGTTTGTAGTTTTCCTTGAAGAGGTCCTTCACATCCCTTGTAAGTTGGATTCCTAGGTATTTTATTCTCTTTGAAGCAATTGTGAATGGGAGTTCACTCATGATTTGGCTCTCTGTTTGTCTGTTATTGATGTATAAGAATGCTTGTGATTTTTGTACATTGATTTTGTATCCTGAGACTTTGCTGAAGTTGCTTATCAGCTTAAGGAGATTTTGGGCTGAGACAATGGGGTTTTCTAGATATACTATCATGTCATCTGCAAACAGGGTCAATTTGACTTCCTCTTTTCCTACTTGAATACCCTTGATTTCCTTCTCTTGCCTAATTGCCCTGGCCAGAACTTCCAACACTATGTTGAATAGAAGTGGTGAGAGAGGGCATCCCTGTCTTGTGCCAGTTTTCAAAGGGAATGCTTCCAGTTTTTGCCCATTCAATATGATATTGGCTGTGGGTTTGTCATAAATAGCTCTTATTATTTTGAGATACGTCCCATCAATTCCTAATTTATTGAGAGTTTTTAGCATGAAGGGTTGTTGAATTTTGTCAAAGGCCTTTTCTGCATCTATTGAGATAATCATGTGGTTTTTGTCTTTGGTTCTGTTTATATGCTGGATTACATTTATTGATTTGCGTATATTGAACCAGCCTTGCATCCCAGGGATGAAGCCCACTTGATCATGGTGGATAAGCTTTTTGATGTGCTGCTGGATTCTGTTTGCCAGTATTTTATTGAGGATTTTTGCATCAATGTTCATCAAGGATATTGGTCTAAAATTCTCTTTGTTTGTTGTGTCTCTGCCAGGCTTTGGTATCAGGATGATGCTGGCCTCATAAAATGAGTTAGGGAGGATTCCCTCTTTTTCTATTGATTGGAATAGTTTCAGAAGGAATGGTACCAGCTCCTCCTTGTACCTCTGGTAGAATTCGGCTGTGAACCCATCTGGTCCTGGACTTTTTTTGGTTGGTAAGCTATTGATTATTGCCACAATTTCAGCTCCTGTTATTGGTCTATTCAGAGATTCAACTTCTTCCTGGTTTAGTCTTGGGCGGGTGTATGTGTTGAGGAATTTATCCATTTCTTCTAGATTTTCTAGTTTATTTGCGTAGAGGTGTTCGTAGTATTCTATGATGGTAGTTTGTTTTTCTGTGGGATCGGTGGTGATATCCCCTTTATCATTTTTTATTGCATCTATTTGATTCTTCTCTCTTTTTTTCTTTATTAATCTTGCTAGCGGTCTATCAATTTTGTTGATCCTCTCAAAAAACCAGCTCCTGGATTCATTGATTTTTTGAAGGGTTTTTTGTGTCTCTATTTCCTTCAGTTCTGCTCTGATTTTAGTTATTTCTTGCCTTCTGCTAGCTTTTGAATGTGTTTGTTCTTGCTTTTCTAGTTCTTTTAATTGTGATGTTAGGGTGTCAATTTTGGATCTTTCCTGCTTTCTCTTGTGAGCATTTAGTGCTATAAATTTCCCTCTGCACACTGCTTTGAATGCATCCCAGAGATTCTGGTATGTTGTGTCTTGCTTCTCATTGGTTTCAAAGAACATCTTTATTTCTGCCTTCATTTCGTTATGTACCCAGTAGTCATTCAGGAGCAGGTTGTTCAGTTTCCACGTAGATGAGCGGTTTTGAGTGAGATTCTTAATCCTGAGTTCTAGCTTGATTGCACTGTGATCTGAGAGATAGTTTGTTATAATTTCTGTTCTTTTACATTTATTGAGGAGAGCTTTACTTCCAAGTATATGGTCAATTTTGGAATAGGTGTGGTGTGGTGCTGAAAAAAATGTATATTCTGCTGATTTGGGGTGGAGAGTTCTGTAGATGTCCATTAGGTCCACTTGGTGCAGAGCTGAGTTCAATTCCTGGGTATCCTTGTTGACTTTCTGTCTTGTTGATCTGTCTAATGTTGACAGTGGGGTGTTAAAGTCTCCCATTATTAATGTGTGGGAGTCTAAGTCTCTTTGTAGGTCACTCAGGACTTGCTTTATGAATCTGGGTGCTCCTGTATTGGGTGCATATATATTTAGGATAGTTAGCTCTTCTTGTTGAATTAATCCCTTTACCATTATGTAATGGCCTTCTTTGTCTCCTTTGATCTTTGTTGGTTTAAAGTCTGTTTTATCAGAGACTAGGATTGCAACCCCTGCCTTTTTTTGTTTTCCATTTGCTTGGTAGATCTTCCTCCATCCTTTTATTTTGAGCCTATGTGTGTCTCTGCACGTGAGATGGGTTTCCTGAATACAGCACACTGATGGGTCTTGAGTCTTTATCCAATTTGCCAGTCTGTGTCTTTTAATTGGAGCATTTAGTCCATTTACATTTAAAGTTAATATTGTTATGTGTGAATTTGATCCTGTCATTATGATGTTAGCTGGATATTTTGCTCGTTAGTTGATGCAGTCTCTTCCTAGTCTCGATGGTCTTTACATTTCGGTATGATTTTGCAGTGGCTGGTACCGGTTGTGCCTTTCTATGTTTAGCGCTTCCTTCAGGAGCTCTTTTAGGGCAGGCCTGGTGGTGACAAAATCTCTCAGCATTTGCTTGTCTGTAAAGTATTTTATTTCTCCTTCACTTATGAAGTTTGTTTGGCAGGATATGAAATTCTGGGTTGAAAATTCTTTTCTTTAAGAATGTTGAATATTGGCCCCCACTCTCTTCTGGCTTGTAGGGTTTCTGCCGAGAGATCCGCTGTTAGTCTGATGGGTTTCCCTTTGATGGTAACCCGACCTTTCTCTCTGGCTGCCCTTAACATTTTTTCCTTCATTTCAACTTTGGTGAATCTGACAATTACGTGTCTTGGAGTTGCTCTTCTCGAGGAGTATCTTTGTGGCGTTCTCTGTGTTTCCTGAATCTGAATGTTGGCCTGCCTTGCTAGATTGGGGAAGTTCTCCTGGATAATATCCTGCAGAGTGTTTTCCAACTTGTTTCCATTCTCCCCGTCACTTTCAGGTACACCAATCAGACGTAGATTTGGTCTTTTCACATAGTCCCACATTTCTTGGAGGATTTGCTCGTTTCTTTTTACTCTTTTTTCTCTAAACTTCCCTTCTCGCTTCATTTCATTCATTTCGTCTTCCAGGGCTGACACCCTTTCTTCCATTTGATCGCATCGGCTCCTGAGGCTTCTGCATTCTTCACGTAGTTCTCGAGCCTTGGTTTTCAGCTCCATCAGCTCCTTTAAGCACTTCTCTGTATTGGTTATTCTAGTTATACATTCTTCTAAATTTTTTTCAAAGTTTTCAACTTCTTTGCCTTTGGTTTGAATATCCTCCCATAGCTCAGAGTAATTTGATCGTCTGAGGCCTTCTTCTCTCAGCTCGTCGAAGTCATTCTCCGTCCAGCTTTGTTCTGTTGCTGGTGAGGAACTGCGCTCCTTTGGAGGAGGAGAGGTACTCTGCTTTCTAGAGTTTCCAGTTTTTCTGCTCTGTTTTTTCCCCATCTTTGTGGTTTTATCTACTTTTGGTCTTTGATGATGGTGATGTACAGATGGGTTTTTGGTGTGGGTGTCCTTTCTGCCAGTTTTCCTTCTAACAGACAGGACCCTCAGCTGCAGGTCTGTTGGAGTACCTGGCCGGCCGTGTGAGGTGTCAGTCTGCCCCTGCTGGGGGGTGCCTCCCAGTTAGGCTGCTCGGGGGTCAGGGGTCAGGGACCCACTTGAGGAGGCAGTCAGCCTGCTCTCAGGTCTCCAGCTGCGTGCTGGGAGAACCACTGCTCTCCTCAAAGCTGTCAGACAGGGACATTTAAGTCTGCAGAGGTTACTGCTGTCTTTTTGTTTGTCTGTGTCCTGCCCCCAGAGGTGGAGCCTACAGAGGCAGGCAGGCCTCCTTGAGCTGTGGTGGGCTCCACCCATTTGAAGCTACCTGGCTGCTTTGTTTACCTAAGCGGGCCTGGGCAATGGCGGGCGACCCTCCCCCAGCCTCGCTGAGGACTTGCTGTTTGATCTCAGACTGCTGTGCTAGCAATCAGCGAGACTCCGTGGGCGTAGGACCCTCTGAGCCAGGTGTGGGCTATATTCTCCTGGGGCACCGTTTCCTAAGCCGGTTGGAAAAGCACAGTATTCGGGTGGGAGTGGCCCGATTTTCCAGGCGCCGTTTGTCACCCCTGGAAAGGGAACTCCCTGACCCCTTGCACTTCCCGAGTGAGGCAATGCCTCGCCGCTGCTTCGGCTGGCGCACGGTGCACTCACCCACTGACCTGCGCCCACTCTCTGGCACTCCCTAGTGAGATGAACACGGTACCTCAGATGGAAATGCAGAAATCACCCGTCTTCTGCGTTGCTCGCGCTGGGAGCTGTAGACTGGAGCTGTTCCTAATCGGCCATCTTGGCTCCTCCCCAACAATTGACATTTTTTTGGCTTTCTAGTAACAGCCATTGTGAATGGTATTGGAGGGTATATCATAGTGGCTTTTTTTTTTTGAGACAGTCTCAGTCTGTTGCCCAGGCTAGAGATGCTAGAGTGTAGTGGTGTGATTTTGGCTCACTGCAACCTCTGCATCCCGGGTTCAAACGATTTTCATGCCTCAGCTTCCTGATTAACTGGGACTACAAGTGTGCACCACCATTCCAAGCTAATTTTTGTATTTTTATTAGAAATGGGGTTTTGCCATGTTGGCCAGGCTGGTCTTGAACTCTTGGACTCAGGTGATCTGCCTTCCAAAGTGCTGGGATTACAGGAGTGAACCACTGTGTCCAGCCTTATAGTGATTTTAATTTGCATTTCTCTGATGACTAGTGATGTTGAGCATTTCTTCATATGCTAATTGGCTACTTGCATGGCTTTAAAAAATATCTTTTTCATGTCCTTTGTTCACTATTTAATGGACTTATTTGGGTTTTTGTTGTTGTTCAGGTGTTTGAGTTCCTTGTAGATTCTGAATATTAGTCTTTTGTTGGACACATAACTTGCAAATATTTTCTCCCATTCTGCAAGTTGTTCACTCTGTTGATTATTTCTTTTGTTGTGCAGAAGCTTTTTAATTATCTCATTTGTCTATTTTTTTGTGGCATATGCATACAATGGAATATTATTCAGTCAGAAAAAGGAGCAAAGTATTGGTCTGTGCTACAGCATAGATAAAACTTGAGAACAGTATTCTAATCTTTTCATGCTTTATTGGATATTTCTGTATCTTCTTTGGAAAAATTGTCTATTCAAGTATTTTGTCATTTTTAATTGAGTAATTTGTTTTTTGGTTGCTGAGTTTTAATAGTTACAGAATTTGTATATTCTGCATACTAAACCCTTATGTAATATTTGATTTATAAATATGCTATTTGCCTCTTGATAGAGAAGGCATGATTCATCCATTTTAGTGAGAGTAAAGATAATAAAATGGATTTGAAAAATGTTTAATTAAAAACTGTTATCCTTTGAACTGTGTTCCAGAAACAGACATCTATTTGTATAGATATGACTTCATATGCTTATTAAGAATCTCATGTGTCCTGTGAAGTTGGAGATTTGTTTTGACATCGATACTCATCATCAGGGGAATGCAAATCAAAACCACTATGAGATTTTTCTCACACCTGTCAGAATGGCTATTATCAAAAAAACTAGAGGTAACAAGTGTGTGGAGAAAAGGGAATGCTTGTGTACTCTTTGTGGGAATGTGGGTTGGTGCAGCCATTGTGGAAAACAGTGTGGAGGTTCCTTAATAAATGAAAAATAGAACCATCATATGACACAGCTATCCCTCTTCTAAGATGAAATCACCATCTCATTAAAAGAGCTGAATTCTATTCATTGCACCACTATTCACAGTAGCTAAGGTATAGAAACAAGCTAGATGTCTATCAATGAACAAATGAGTAAAGAAACTGTGATACACACACACACACACACACACACACACACACACACACACACACACGAGTATTACTTAGCCTTAAATGGAAGGAAATTCTCCCGTTTGCCACAACATGGATGGACCTGGAGGACATTATTCTCAGTAAAATAAGCCAGACACCAAAAAAAAAAAAAAAAAAAAAAAAAGCGTGGTCCTTCTTATATATGGAATCTTCAAAAAGTCAAATACATAGAGACAGAAAATAAAACAGTGGTTTTCAGGGTTAACGTCAGGGGAGGAAATGGGGAGATGGAGGTTAAAAGAGATACAAAGTAGCAAATATGTAGGACAAACAAGTTGAAAGATCTAATGTACCAATGAGGACTATAGTTGATAATGGAATGTTGTATTCTGAAGTTTTGCTAGATGAGTAGATTACAGCTGATACTGTACTACAGTACTACAGTAGATTACTCTTGCCACAGGAGGAAAAACTGGTAACTACGTGAGAGGATGGATATGTTAATTTGTTATACCTTGGTAACCACTTTACTATATGCAGCAGGTCCTCAAATAACATCCTATCCATTCGAGTCATTTTATTATAATGTTCATGAGAAAAAAAGATGATTTTGGACCCTGGAGCCTGTCTGTTTGGAGTTTGCATGTTCTCCCAATATTTTGCATGGGTTTTCTCCAGGTTCTCCTGTTACCTCCCACATCTCAAAGACATGCATGTTAGCTTCATTGGCATGTCTAAATTGTCACAGTCTGAATGAGTGCGAGTGTGTATATGAGTGCATCCTGCGATGGTAAGGCTTCCTGCTCAAAGTGGGTTTCCACTTTGTGTACTGCTGGGAGTGGCTCCAGCCACTCGAAATCTTGAGCTAGAATAACTGGATAAATAAGTATCTTACTTGTTTTTACTAGTCTTTCTAAAATGTATGTATAACTCACAGTTATTTCAATGTTAAGTATTAGAAGTGTTTTTAGAAGTTTGTTGGTTTTTTTTCCAGGGGTACATTTTTTTTTTATTTTTTTTATTTTTATTATTATTATTATTATTATTATTATTATTATTATACTTTAGGCTCTATGGTACATGTGCGCAACGTGCAGGTAAGTTACATATGCATACATGTGCCATGCTGGTGCACTGCACCCACCAACTCGTCATCTAGCATTAGGTGTATCTCCCAATGCTATCCCTCCCCCCTCCCCCCACCCCACAACAGTCCCCGAAGTGTGATGTTCCCCTTCCCATGTCCATGTGTTCTCATTGTTCAATTCCCACCTATGAGTGAGAATATGCGGTGTTTGGTTTTTTGTTCTTATGATAGTTTACTGAGAATGATGATTTCCAATTTCATCCATGTCCCTACAAAGGACATGAACTCATCATTTTTTATGGCTGCATAGTATTCCATGGTGTATATGTGCCACATTTTCTTAATCCAGTCTATCATTGTTGGACATTTGGGTTGGTTCCAAGTCTTTGCTATTGTGAATAATGCCGCAATAAACATACGTGTGCATGTGTCTTTATAGCAGCATGATTTATAGTCCTTTGGGTATATACCCAGTAATGGGATGGCTGGGTCAAATGGAATTTCTAGTTCTAGATCCCTGAGGAATCGCCACACTGACTTCCACAAGGATTGAACTAGTTTACAGTCCCACCAACAGTGTAAAAGTGTTCCTATTTCTCCACATCCTCTCCAGCACCTGTTGTTTCCTGACTTTTTAATGATTGCCATTCTAACTGGTGTGAGATGGTATCTCATTGTGGTTTTGATTTGCATTTCTCTGACGGCCAGTGATGGTGAGCATTTTTTCATGTGTTTTTTGGCTGCATAAATGTCTTCTTTTGAGAAGTGTCTGTTCATGTCCTTCGCCCACTTTTTGATGGGGTTGTTTGTTTTTTTCTTGTAAATTTGTTGGAGTTCATTGTAGATTCTGGATATTAGCCCTTTGTCAAATGAGTAGGTTGGGAAAATTTTCTCCCATTTTGTAGGTTGCCTGTTCACTCTGATGGTAGTTTCCTTTGCTGTGCAGAAGCTCTTGAGTTTAATTAGATCCCATTTGTCAATTTTGGCTTTTGTTGCCATTGCTTTTGGAGTTTTCGACATGAAGTCCTTACCCATGCCTATGTCCTGAATGGTATTGCCTAGGTTTTCTTCTAGGGTTTTTATGGTTTTAGGTCTATCATTTAAGTCTTTAATCCATCTTGAATTAATTTTTGTATAAGGTGTAAGGAAGGGATCCAGTTTCAGCTTTCTACATATGGCTAGCCAGTTTTCCCAGCACCATTTATTAAATAGGGAATCCTTTCCCCATTTCTTGTTTTTCTCAGGTTTGTCAAAGATCAGATAGTTGTAGATATGTGGCGTTATTTCTGATGGCTCTGTTCTGTTCCATTGATCTATATCTCTGTTTTGGTACCAGTACCATGCTGTTTTGGTTACTGTAGCCTTGCAGTATAGTTTGAAGTCAGGTAGCATGATGCCTCCAGCTTTGTTATTTTGGCTTAGGATTGACTTGGCGATGCGGGCTCTTTTTTGGTTCCATATGAACTTTAAAGTAGTTTTTTCCAATTCTGTGAAGAAAGTCATTGGTAACTTGATGGGGATGGCATTGAATCTGTAAATTACCTTGGGAAGGATGGCCATTTTCACGATATTGATTCTTCCTACCCATGAGCATGGAATGTTCTTCCATTTGTTTGTATCCTCTTTTATTTCACTGAGCAGTGGTTTGTAGTTCTCCTTGAAGAGGTCCTTCCCATCCCTTGTAAGTTGGATTCCTAGGTATTTTATTCTCTTTGAAGCAATTGTGAATGGGAGTTCACTCATGATTTGGCTCTCTGTTTGTCTGTTATTGATGTATAAGAATGCTTATGATTTTTGTACATTGATTTTGTATCCTGAGACTTTGCTGAAGTTGCTTATCAGCTTAAGGAGATTTTGGGCTGAGACAATTGGGTTTTCTAGATATACTATCATGTCTTCTGCAAACAGGGACAATTTGACTTCCTCTTTTCCTAATTGAATACCCTTGATTTCCTTCTCTTGCCTAATTGCCCTGGCCAGAACTTCCAACACTATGTTGAATAGAAGTGGTGAGAGAGGGCATCCCTGTCTTGTGCCAGTTTTCAAAGGGAATGCTTCCAGTTTTTGCCCATTCAGTATGATATTGGCTGTGGGTTTGTCATAAATAGCTCTTATTATTTTGAGATACGTCCCATCAATACCTAATTTATTGAGAGTTTTTAGCATGAAGGGTTGTTGAATTTTGTCAAAGGCCTTTTCTGCATCTATTGAGATAATCATGTGGTTTTTGACTTTGGTTCTGTTTATATGCTGGATTACATTTATTGATTTGCGTATATTGAACCAGCCTTGCATCCCAGGGATGAAGCCCACTTGATCATGGTGGATAAGCTTTTTGATGTGCTGCTGGATTCTGTTTGCCAGTATTTTACTGAGGATTTTTGCATCAACGTTCATCAAGGATATTGGTCTAAAATTCTCTTTTTTTGTTGTGTCTCTGCCAGGCTTTGGTATCAGGATGATGCTGGCCTCATAAAATGAGCTAGGGAGGATTCCCTCTTTTTCTATTGATTGGAATAGTTTCAGAAGGAATGGTACCAGCTCCTCCTTGTACCTCTGGTAGAATTCGGCTGTGAACCCATCTGGTCCTGGACTTTTTTTGGTTGGTAAGCTATTGATTATTGCCAAAATTTCAGCTCCTGTTATTGGTCTATTCAGAGATTCAACTTCTTCCTGGTTTAGTCTTGGGAGGGTGTATGTGTTGAGGAATTTATCCATTTCTTCTAGATTTTCTAGTTTATTTGCGTAGAGGTGTTTGTAATATTCTCTGATGATAGTTTGTATTTCTGTGGGATCGGTGGTGATATCCCCTTTATCATTTTTTATTGCATCTATTTGATTCTTCTCTCTTTTTTTCTTTATTAATCTTGCTAGCGGTCTATCAATTTTGTTGATCCTCTCAAAAAACCAGCTCCTGGATTCATTGATTTTTTGAAGGGTTTTTTGTGTCTCTATTTCCTTCAGTTCTGCTCTGATTTTAGTTATTTCTTGCCTTCTGCTAGCTTTTGAATGTGTTTGCTCTTGCTTTTCTAGTTCTTTTAATTGTGATGTTAGGGTGTCAATTTTGGATCTTTCCTGCTTTCTCTTGTGGGCATTTAGTGCTATAAATTTCCCTCTACACACTGCTTTGAATGCATCCCAGAGATTCTGGTATGTTGTGTCTTGGTTCTCGTTGGTTTCAAAGAACATCTTTATTTCTGCCTTCATTTCGTTATGTACCCAGTAGTCATTCAGGAGCAGGTTGTTCAGTTTCCACGTAGTTGAGCGGTTTTGAGTGAGATTCTTAATCCTGAGTTCTAGCTTGATTGCACTGTGATCTGAGAGATAGTTTGTTATAATTTCTGTTCTTTTACATTTATTGAGGAGAGCTTTACTTCCAAGTATATGGTCAATTTTGAAGTTTGTTGGTTTTTGTGACCAGAAATATATAGGAACTTAACTCTTGTTTACATCAATTAACCTTTGGTAAAATTGGTTTAGTTATATGTCATTTCAATTAAAGCTGCAGTTTCTGAGAACCTATCAGCAGCATTAGGTCATATATATGCATATGACTTATCATAGATATATATATCTTAACATATATATATCTTATAATATCATGTTGTATACCTTCAATATACACAGTGAAATTTATTTTTGAAAATTTGAAAAAGAAAGATACTAAATGCTCCAATTTAAGATGGAAATTGTGGTTTGTTAGTATTTGCTTGAAACCAAGGGGATTATTTATGAAACCATGTTCCAATTCAATTGGCCATTATAATTAGAGGTAACATTCTGATTACCCTTCATTTAAAAATTGTAATTAAACTATAACTTCGATATGCATTTAAAAAGTGAATTCTTTCCCAAGGTGGGCCAGCACTTTTCCACTCCCCTGAATATCCATTAGGTTTCTGAGTATGACTTTGTAATCTCACTGTAATATGATAATTCCAAGGTATTATATGAAGAAAAAATTAAACAATAATACGGTTGCAGACATTGTACAAGATGCCGCTTTTTTTATTTTTCAAAGGCAGAGAATTAATAATTTATGACTGTATGTCTGTTTCTCCTTGAGGAATGTATGAGAGAAAGGCAACCTTTTTTTTTTCTTGGTTTTGTTTTAGAGCAAGAATTTTAAATCAATGAAGGTTAAAAGTTCAACAGGATAAGGAGTTCAGTGAGTCCCTGAAGTGCCACACTGACATTCCAAGACAAAGCTGGTAAAGGTCTCCTTTTCTTGATGTCACTTTCAAAAGAAATGTATTATCAAAATGTCACCTATTTGGTCTACACGTCTCTACTCTGTATCCATCCATGTGCCTCATAGGGCTCCATGGAGATTCAGAACTGGTTTTCCATATTTCCAGTGGCTTGTTTACCTCAGAAGAGGTCAACCAGATGCATAACAAACTGTCAGTGACTGACTTTAACAACAGATACCTGTTCAAATTCCTTTCAGTAGTATTTTCTGTAACACACTAAGCACATACACAATAAATCTAAGTTGATTTTCCAACTTAATGCTGATCATGATTAGGTAGGTGGTCTGGAGGCTTTGGATTTATTTACTTACTGCTTGTCTTGGGTCAAATAAAGATTGTCACTGCATTTTTTCTATCTTTAACATGAAAATGATGAAAATCTCAAAATCTTAAGAGTTTTCACGAATTCTAGAAAACACCATTTGATAATTTCATTTTCTAGCTGATTCTTGAAAATCTCCAGTGAAGAAACTCAGTGTCCTGTGCGAAATAAATTTATTAACTACCCCAAATGCAATTTTATAATAAAAATTACAAATACTCATAAATACTTGCTATATACCAGGCACTATTCCACGTGTTACACTCATATATACACTTAGGGGCGTGTATGTGTGTGTATGTGTGTATAATTAAACCTGTTAACTATTTTGTAAAATGAGTACTATTTTTGTTCTCTTATTTCAGATGAAGGCACTGAGACTTAGATTAGGTAATTAGGATTAGATTGAATTAGGGATTCAATCCTATGACTTAGGCAGTCTCGTTTTCAAATTCACTCTTTTAAGTACTAGGATATGCTTCTTTTCGATGATATGATTTAGCGATTTATAAACCCACATCTACTCAAGTCAGCCATTTACCTTACTTGTTTTGAGAACCACATAATTGCTAAAATTAAAAAAAAAAACATACAAACTCCATTCTTGAATTTTTTTTTTTTTTTTAACGAAGTCTTGCCCTGTTGCCCAGGCCATAGTGTAGTGGCACGATCTCAGCTCACTGCAACTTCTGCCTCCCAGGTTCGAGCGATTCTCTTGCCTCCGCCTCCTGAATTGCTAGGATTACAGGAGCTTGCCACTACACCTGGCTAATTTTTGTATTTTTAGTAGAGATGGGGTTTCACCATGTTGGCCAGGCTGGTCTCGAACTCCTGACCTCAGGAGATCCACCCACCTCGGCCTCCCAAAGTGTTTGGATTATAGGCGTGAGCCACCATGCCAGGCCCACAAGCTCCATTCTTTTTTTTTTTTTTTTTTATTATTATTATACTTTAGGTTTTATGGTACATGTGTGCAATGTGCAGGTAAGTTACATATCATCATTCTCAGTAAACTATCGCAAGAACAAAAAACCAAACACCGCATATTCTCACTCATAGGTGGGAATTGAACAATGAGAACACATGGACACAGGAAGGGGAACATCACAAGCTCCATTCTTACAGGGATCAATTAGATGGAAATTTTTCCTTTGAAAAACAAATTATTTTTTGATGGGAAACTTAGAGATTTCTGTCCACAAATAAAATGACCTATAATCATCCTACTGATGGCAGTATTGTGGGTGAATGACTTACACATTAATTCTTAAAACGTGATCACTATTCAAATAGTACCCTAGAGGAATAACTCTTCCATATGAAGTATTGCCTTAGATATTGAAAACTGTTTTTAAAATTCTGCAGAAGAACTTCAGTTATTATTACACAATGACTTACTGAAAGAGAGGTATACTCTTGTAGTGTCTCACTTACTGCCACCTCTGTGTTTTCTAGCTATGAAACTTGAGATAAAGAGACAAGGATTGCACTAATGGAGGAGAGTTACTTTTTCCTACTCAATGTTATCTCTTAACTGTGTTTGGATTGCCATCAGTCTAGCCTTCTGAGCTCATCCATCACTATTTATTTCTCCTCTGCTCTCTTTCTTTATTTTCCTTTGCTCCCTCATTGCTTTCTCCATCATATAAATAGGTTTAGCTTTATCCCATCTTAAAAGAAATACCTCTCTTAACCCAGTAATGTTTTTAGCTCTTGCTTTATGTCATTCATTTCTTCTTACATCCGTTTAGCAAGAGTGCGGTCTAAATTTACTATTTCGTTATCTGTACTGTGCTTTCCTTCCTCAACTCCCTACAAATAGGTTAAGGCCACTGGTACAACACTAGGAGCCCTTTATCATTGCTTGCTAATGGCTTCCGTATTACCAAATACTGTTGATTCTTTCCAGTCCTATCTTACTTAATTTCCCTGACCATGCACACTTTCAAAATATTTTTTTCTTAGTTTCTTCAAAAATTCAGTCACGGAATCTTCGGCATTTCAGACTCACTCCTTGGTGTTTCTTGAATGTGAATGTTTCTCCATCTGTTCCATAGATGGTAGCATCCGGCAGTTACATTCTCAGTTCTCCTAATTTTACAAACTCTCAATCATTTAACCATACACAATTATAAGATGACTTCTCAGCCCAAGACTCAATCCTATAAATCCCACAATTATCTAAATACTATATATCTGTATGATACCCAAGGTTTCCTGAGTTTTTCCAGTTTTTTCGTACTTCTCATTTAATATCCATTTAACCACAGGCTGCACCTTCATCCTGTCTGACTTCGGAAAGCTTAGTACCTCCTCAAGTTACAATGTCCTCAGAGGGAGCTTAAATTGCCGTTCATTATTTATTATATGGAACTTTTGCTTTGCTTTGATTGGCCACCAAATCATGGCTTCTCTTTCGTCTGAGGCCTTTCAGTTCATGCATGACATTTATTCTGCCTTTTGCTGAGAGTGCCCTGCCGACTGTCCTTCTACCCAGACATGGTCAGTCGTAATGTGCTGGGGCCCACTCATCCTTTTTATGTTCTTTTTTTATTGCCCCTTAGAGAAAGTGGAAAATCTCCTAGTATCAAAATATCTGTTTGGGGCAACATATCTTTTCTTCAATATATGAAAAACTCTTTTGCTTTATTCTTCAAAGCATTTTATCTCACTCTTGCCTAAACCTCTACCTTTCAGGGGATGGCCCTGAGCCTGAGACCTACTTTTGCATAGATAAAATACCCATTAATGTGGTCCCATTCAAATAAACATTCTCCACCAAAGTCATATTTTGCCCCTCTATCTTCAAACGAGGAAAGAATTACAGCTTTTAAAAATTTTGATATTTTTTTCCTCCCTTTGCTTAGGGATGATATTTAGCTTGTATGTACCCTGTGGCTATTATAGTTGCTAAAATTTTGAAATACTTCTATACCACTTAGTTAACAGTCCCTGCCTAAGCCCTGTGATCACACCCTCTCACCACAGTGTCTTGGCCCAAATCTTCCTACAACCGAGTAACTAATGACTTGATACCTGACACTGCAGGTGGCTCTAGGGCTCTGCACAAACACTTTCTCCCCAGTTGGCCTCAGTGATTTGCCTGTTGAATTGATTGTTAAATATTTTGAAAATCATCACTGAAAACACATATTACAGAATGCTTACTGGATGTCACTAAACTTACCATTTTCCTCTTTCCTCACTCTCAAAACAAACAAAAATAACAAACAAAAGTAAGAACAACAACAAAAATAACCCATCTTGGTCTTCTTCTATAATTCTTCAGAAATTCACTGCAATGACATAAGCTAAAAACTTGTCCTATTTCACATTATGGCTCAAATCAAACTGTCTCTAGGTTCTGCCTATTTTACCTCCTTGGACATATTCAGATCTATTCCATGCTCTTTGTCCTGTCTATCTTCTTTAGTTTAGACACTGGCTGACAGTTTCTCTTTTGTGTGGTTGCAGTAAATCATAACTCATGTCCCTGCCTCCAAGATTGTTCCTTTCAAATTCATCTTCCACAGAACTACAAAGGGTTCTATCCAAACCCCAAATATATCCCTTGCTTGATTAAATCCAACCAAAATGCCCATTTTCTATGAGCCTCTCTGGCTTGATATTCAAAGCCCTTCACGATCGGGCCAACTGTCAGAGTCCTCTTTTGCTATGCCCTTGTACTTACACTGTATTCTAGCTTTGCTAAGCTACTTGTGATCACAAAGCCTCATCAGTCTGGAAATCCCCTTTTCTTGTTGCTCTACAGAGGGGCTCCTATTCATCCTTCAAGGATCAGCTAAAGTGTCACCTCCTCTATAAATTCTTCCCCTACCATTTTTTTCTCCCCCAACTTCTTTCACCTTTTAATAGGAATGTTTCCATACCAGTGATCAAATGTGACATGCAGTTTTGTGCCTCTTAATTCACTTGTCTATCTCTTCCAGTTGGTTTAGGATTTTTGAGGGCAATGATTTTATCTTAGTCTTTATTTCAGTGGCATCTAGTATATTGCCTAACAGTAAGTTACAGACTAAATAAATCAACAATAAATAAATAATAGATCCTTTCACCTGAGGATTTGTACATAAAGGACCATATTTATGAATCAGGTTTATAGAGACCAAAAGTAAATTGCCTTTTATTTGTAAGTATTAGGATAATCATTTCAACTTTGTTTCCTTTGCATAGATAAAAATAGAGTTGATGGTATTAGAAAGTGAAGTTGCCAAGTGATGAAATGAGTGATCATATATTAGTGTATCAATGATCTCTTATGTCCTAAATTTTCTAATTTAATTTTCTAATTAAATTCTGCCATATAGGCACAGTCTCATGCACTAATGAAATGAAAAAGAAAATAAGATTTGTGTTGTTTTGAAATGTCAGCTAAAAAACAGGGACATACATTTAAATAAGTAAGAAGACATTCTTTTCCATCTTGGGTTATGTTAAAATCTGATAGCACAAAAATACCTTGTTACATTCAGACTTATTTCTTATATTAGTTTCCAACAAATAAAAACCTATTCTCCTGCTCTTAAATATCAGATTCTAGAGACTATAGCAAAAATGATTTTTTTCAGTCTGGATGTGGTGGCTCATGCCTGTATTCTCAACAGTTTGGGAGGCTGAGGCGGGAGGATCACTTAAGACTAGGAGTTCAAGACAAACAAGGCCTCATCTTTACAAAAAGAATAATAATAATAAAACAGCTGGGCATGCTAGCACATGCCTATAGTCTTAGCTGCTCAGGGGGCTGAGGCAGGAGGATTGCTTGAATCCAGGAGTTTGAGGTTATAGTGAGCTATGATCACACCACTGCACTCCAGCCTGGGCAATAAAGCAAGACCATGTCTCAAAAAAAAGGATTCTTTTCAGTTTTGATTATATTGTTTCTAAAGACTCTGCACTTGTCTTTGCAATAATTTCTTATTGTTATCATATTTAGGTATTTTAATATTTAATTAGTTCTTAGCTTCCCTATTATAATTTGCAGCAAAGACAGAATTGAAATGGAAGGAAAAAGCAAACTAAAAAAATGCAAAAATGTATTATTTAATATAAGGCAAAGGATGACATAACATGGATTTTAAGCAATAATTAGAACAGTATGTTCTAGTTTAAAATAATAACACATTCTGCTGCAGACATTTTCCTGAACTGACATCTCTGAACTAGAACTAGGAACAATTGCCTACATTTTCTTGAGATCATGCCATCAGGCTCTTAAATATACTGTAAGACCTGTCCTACAGTTGTTAATTCTGATCCTTGCTGAAAGAAACAAAGATAACTAGGAAAGAGGCAGTGTAATAATTTAGATTAAATTGTCTAAAATATTAAATAATTTAACTCACTACTGTGAGGGTGCGTGAAGTCTTACTTGCACATGCGCCATGTTGCACCGTGGGCAATGGACCCTGAGAGCACCCTGCACGTGCCTCTGTTTATCATTGCTGCCTATCTTTGATTAATAAATCTGTTTTGCCTGACTTCTTATGCGAATGTTTTGTGTCACTAGACTAGATCTAAGAATGTTTGCAACTAGTTTCATATTTTGTGTGCTGTTCTCCTTGTGATGCTTATCATGCAGAAAGAGTCTAAGTGCTATACAGGACATTAGGGGACTGAGGTTCCTCATCCACCTGCAAAACCACATTCTAAACCAATTGGTACTACAGTATTTTAATGGGAGTATGCAGTATACCTGTTCCCTAGATGGCCCAAGGTTTTCTCTTTCAGGAAGGCAAATGTGATTCAGTCAGTATGTTTTTTAAGGTACACATGTAAAGTTCTGTTTTTTTGAGACAGGGTCATGCTCTGTCACCCAGTCTGGAGTGAAGTGGTATGATCATTGCTTATTGCAACCTTGAACTCCTGGACTCAAGCAATCCTCCTGCCTTGACTTCCAAAAAGCTGGGATTACAGACAGGAAGTACTGCACCCAGCCCATGTGAAGTACTAAACAACAAATTTCCAACCAAATATTTATACCACATCTAAAACATATTGATTATAACATTAACCTGTGCCCATCAGGAAGGTCTCACTACCCTATCTCCATCAAAAGTTTCTTACAAACAGTGGGAAAGTATGTTTATGGCATAATGAATACAAAGGTATTAATGTCTGATAAAAACAGCCACTACATATACTACAGCAATTCAAGTCACACATTCTAGAAGTTTAACATTTAACTCATGAAGAGATATTAATGTTTTACTAGTCTGGACAAACACAGGAACCTCTTTATAAATTTTCTTTTTTTATTATTATTATACTTTAAGTTCTAGCTTCCATGTGCACAATGTGCAGGTTTGTTACATATGTATACATGTGCCATGTTGGTTTGCTGCACCCATTAACTCATCATTTACATTAGGTATTTCTCCTAATGCTATCCCTCCCCCATCCCCCCACCCCATGACAGGCCCCAGTGTGTGATGTTCCCCACCCTGTATCCAAGTGTTCTCATTGTTCAGTTCCCACCTATGAGTGAGAACATGTGGTGTTTGGTTTTCTGTCCCTGCGATAGTTTGCTCAGAATGATGGTTTCCAGCTTCATCTATGTCCCTACAAAGGACATGAACGCATCCTCATCCTTTTTTTTGTGGCTGCACAGTATTCCATGGTGTATATGTGCCACATTTTCTTAATCCATGCCTGTGAATGCTCTGACAACAAGGGTCCTGCGGTGGGGCTTGGGAGTGGGGAAGATGGGGTGCACTCACTGTAGCAGTAGTGGTATGGCAGTGTGCACAGGCACATGCAGGCTGCCTGGGAAGGCAAGGCTGTGTCCACCACACACACAATGCTGACAAAATAATGTGGTGAGGAATAAATGATACTTTTCTGGACACATAACCCAAGACTAAACCAGGAAGAAATTAAATATCTGAACAGACCAATAACAAACTCCAAACTTGAATCAGTAATAAACAGTCTACTAATCAAAAAAGCTCAGGACCATTTGGATTCACAGCCAAATTCTAACAGATGTACAAAGAAGAGCTGATACTATTCCTGTTGAAACTATTTCAAAAAATTGAGGAGGAGGGACTCTTTCCTAACTCATTCTATGAGGCCAGCATCATCCTGATACCAAAACCTACAGGGACGTAACAAAAAAGAAAATTTCAGGCCAATACCCTTAGTGAACATTGAGGCAAAAATCCTCAAGAAAATACTGGCAAACCAAATCAAGCAGCACTTCAAAAAACTAATACACCATGATAAGTAGGCTTTATCTCTGGGATGTAAGGTTGGTTTAATATACACATGATTCAACATATAAACAGAATTAAGGATAAAAACCACATGATTATCTCAATAAATGCAGAAAAGGCTTTTAATAAAATTCAACATCCCTTCATGTGAAAAACTCTCAACAAACTAGGTATTGAAAGAATATACCTCAAAGTAATGAAAGCCATCTGTGACAAACCCACAGTCAACATCATAATGAATGGGCGAAAGCTGAAAACATTCCTCTTGAAAACCAGCACAAGACAAGAATGCCCTCTCGAACCACTCCTATTCAAACATAGTATTGGAAGTCCTGGGCCATAGCAATCAGGCAAGAAAAGGAAATAAAGTGCATCCAAATAGGAAGAGAGGAAGTCAATCTATCTCTGTTTGCAAATGACATGATCCTATATCTAGAAAATCCCATTGTCTCAGCCCAAAACCTCCTCAGGCTGATAAACAACTTCAGCAAAGTCTCAAGATACAAAATTATATACAAAAATTAGTAGCATCCTTATACACTAAACAGCACCCAACCCAAAAGCCAAGTCAGGAATACAATCCCATTCAAAATTGCCTAAAAATATAAAATACCCAGGAATACAGCTACCCAGGAAAGTGAAAGATCTTTACAACAAGAATTACAAAACACTACTCAAAGAAATCAGAGATGACACAAACAAATGGAAAAATATCCCACACTCATAGATAGGAAGAACCAATATCCTTAAAATGGCCATACTGACGAAAGCAGTTTAAAGATTCAGTGCTATTTTTATCAAACTACCAATAACATTCTTCACATTTAAAAATTCATATGGAACTATCTAACTAACTCATATTTAACTAACTCATATTTAACTTAATTCATATGGAACTATTTAAAAATTCATATGGAAACAAAAAAGAGTCCAAATAGCCAATGCAATCTTAAGCAAAAAGAATAAACAGGAAGCATCATGCTACCTGACTTTAAACTACACTATAGAGCTACAGTAACCAAAACAGCATGGCACTGGTACATAAACAGACATATAAAACCATGGAACAAATACATCACCCAGAAACAAGGCCACACACCTACAACCATCTGATCTTTTACAAAGCTGACAAAAACAAGCAATGGGGAAATGACTCCCTATTCAATAAATTGTGCTGGGATAACTGGCTAGCCATATGCAGAAGATTAAAACTGGACCCCTTCCTTAGACCATATTAAAAATCAACTCAGGATGGATTAAAGGCTTAAACATAAACCCCAAAACTGTAAAAACCCTGGGAGAAAACCTAGGCAATACCAGTGAGGACATAGGCATATGCAAAGATTTCATGTTGAAGATGCCAAAGCAATCACAACAAAAACAAAATTTGACAAATCAGGTCTAATTAATGTAAAGAGCTTCTGCACAACAAAAGAAATGATCAACAGAGTAAACAGACAACCTACAGAGCAGGAGAAGATTTTTGCAAACTATGCCTCTGACAAAAGTCTAATATTCAGCCTCTACAGGGAACTGAAATTTATAAGAAAAAAACAAATAAGCCCATTAAAAAGTGGGCAAAGTTTATGAACAGACACTTTTCAAAAGAAGACATATATGCAGCCAACAATCGTATGGAAAACAGATGCTGGTGAGGTTTCAGAGAAAAGGAAATGCTTATACACTGTTGATGGGAGGGTCAATTATTTCAATCATTGTGGGAAGCAGTGTGGCAATTCCTCAAAGAACTAAAAACAGAAGTACCATTCAACCCAGCAATCCCATTACTTAGTATATACCCAAAGGAATATAAATTTTTTCTGTCATAAAGACACATGCATGTGTATGTTCATTACAGTACTACTTGCAATAGCAAAGACATAGAACCCACTTAAATGCCCATTAGTGGAAGACTGGATAAAGAAAATGTGGTACATAGGCATCGTGGAATACTATGCAGCCATAAAAACGAAAAATATAATGTTCTTTGCAGGAATGTGCATGGAGCTGGAGGCCAATATTCTTAGAAAACTAACACAGGAAGAGAGAAACAAATACCAAATATTTTCATTTATAAGTGGGAGTTAAATGATAAGAACACGTGAACACAAAGAGGGGAAGAGGAGACATTGGGGCCTACCAGAGAGTAGAGTTTGGGAGGAGGGAGAGGAACAGAAAAAATAACTATTGGATACTAGGCTTAGTACTTGGGTGACGAAATATTCTGCACATCAAGCCCCTGTGAAATGAGTTTACAAATCAGCACATGTACCCCTGAACCTAAAATGAAAGTTTAAAAAAAGTGTCTTTTGGGGGAGAAGCACATAGGGCTTCTTTCTTTTCAAATGGATGATTCTTGTGCTCCTACAGTTATTTTTAAATACTGCATATTTCCTGTATTTTTTTGTGTGCAATTTTGATATATAATAAAACAAACATCAGAAGGAGAGAAAGAGTTTTTGTTTTAAATATTAAGTGTATTTAATAAAACATTTTGAGGTTTAACAAAATTTGGCAAAATTAATCTTCTTAAAGAAAAGAAAAAAAAACAATGTAGACGAATAATACAGAAAGGAATGTGTTTTAAAGGAATACGGATATTTGTGAGGGAGTTCTGGGTATTGGTGAGGATAGTGTTGGATCACAAAAGATCAACTTGGTCTATTTCACAGTTTTTCAAAGATTTCTTTTCATTCAATATGAATTTTTTTTTCTAACAGGACATTTAAACTGCAGACGCAATTATTTCCATTTATTAACTGTAGTGATGTCATTCTTTTGGCAAGTGTATTTGGTAGCTTGAGTTAAATTTATAAATAACTAAAAGAAATTACTGAGAGATTATTAACACATATAGAAGGCTGATTACATACCAGGAAGTGGCTAAAGCAGTGCTTCTAAAACTGTACTATGCATTGAAATCACTTGGAGATTTTTGCCAAAATTCAGATTTTGATTCAGTAGATCTGATGTGGGGCCCTTAATTCTGTGTGTCTAATAGGTCCCAATGTTATGACTATGTGGCATGTCTGTGCACAGCCTGTTAAATAACAAACATTCGAAGATGTTTCCCACATATGATATTTACAATTTACAATAGTATAATAATGTGGGATTTTCAGAAACAGAGAAATTCAAATAAAAAGCATTTCCACTGCCATGCTTAAGGTAGAAACATAGGCAATGAGCATACATTTTAAACAATTTTGGATAGCTAACTTACAATTCCAGAGGGCATACTCCAATTTTTGATACAAGGATTATGTCTCCTTCTTGGCTAATATTCTGTTTTTAATGCCAGAAAACAGTGGTCTTTTAAAAAAGAAATTGTAAGTTGATTCTCAATTAGTGCTTAGATTTTAATATTTTTTGGATAATATTCAGTATCTGTTTTCTTTTTTAAAAGATATGTTAAATTGTTTTCAGAATCTCATGAAAAGCATATGATTCGGGTTTATTAATTTTCATTTACTGTACAGAATATGCAACTTGAAAAATATCCTATTCTGCACACAGAATAGGATATTTATGTACCTTTTATTATCAGATCTACTTTGAGGACATAAATGGTGTTTCTTGTCTCATCTTGTTTGATAGAATATAGATAATTCTGTTTAATCCAAGTTTTTATCTTTTGTCCTTGGGTAAGGTTGACAAATTGATTTTCGCTTTTAGTTTATTTATTCTGTCAGAGAGATTTTGAATCAGGAGTTTAAAGTCTCTGTCTGACAAGAAAAAGTCAACATCTGTTGAGTTGATTTAGTATTGATGTATTAGATTTTATGGCACCTTTCCTCGAAGAACAGAGAGCGTTCTACACATAGTTCCTTCACTTTTCAAATACCTTTCACAAGAAACATTTATAAACATCCTAACATGAAAAGTGATAAAGAAGGAACCAAATGAGGAAATCAGGAGAGAAGAGCACCCCAGGGCAAATGATAATAGCTTCAAATAGGAGGCGTGCCTCATAAACTAAGTATTTATCATCAGAGGCCACTGGGGATGTGCTGCCAAAGCTCCCCCTCCCCCTGCAAATCTACTGCTAATCCATCCTACCTGACTCCTGGATGTTTCTGTTCTTTGTGCCTACCTCTTCTGTACTGTCAGCTTCTAAATATTCTGCTGATTAGGGCAATCAAGATATTTAATCTGATAATGAGACCT
Source organism: Pongo pygmaeus (assembly GCF_028885625.2). Classification (NCBI taxonomy): domain Eukaryota; kingdom Metazoa; phylum Chordata; class Mammalia; order Primates; family Hominidae; genus Pongo; species Pongo pygmaeus. The sequence continues at coordinate 103,355,089 of NC_072377.2, forward strand.
CAGGCCTACCAAATGGTCCTTGCTCTTGACTGCTACAGAAAATGGAATTTCTTAGAAGGTGAGTTTGTGGTGGGCAGGAAAGCAACGTTTTAAAGCCTGTTGTGTACTACTTCATCTATGACCAAAAGTAGTCACTACTGCATCTGCCCATTTTTAATCATTTAATTAAATAACAAAATAATTTATTTTAATTATTTAAAATAAGGTAAGATTGAACTTATTGGTAAGTTTTATGAAGACTATATAGAAATATGAAAGCATACATTACATGTTTTATATTTCATTTACAGTTAAAGTCACTGCAAAAATTTGAAATTGAAAAATATGTTTAAATTTTATCACATTGTATCTGTGATTTTATGTAATACTCAAATACTTTGTGTTTTTCGATATGAAAAAAGATAATCAGAATATAATTTATTAAATATCCCTTTCTGGAATTCTCTCTTTGTTAGGATGTATGTACATTTGATTTGATAGCTGAAGCAAAGGAATATAACTCCTTTGAATTTTTTTGGAAATTTATAAGTCTAAAATATTGTTATAAAAAGGACAAAATTAATATTTTCTTGAAAATAAAATAGAAACTTGCTGAGTTAATAGGTACATAATTTTAAGTTTCATAATAAGATTTCATAAATCTATATTGAACTTCATAGTTTTGATTAATGTTAACCCTGTATTCATTTTTTCTAAGAGAAAATAGAACTATAAAACACAAGACGGTGTTAGGCAAAAAGCAGGAAAATATGGAATGATGCTGTATTTTAAATGTGAAAGTTACTAAAGTAATTTAACATTCATTACTTTAAAAAATGTATATGATGCTTAGAGGCTTCCTAGAGCCCCAAACAATACCCACAAACCATTTACATGAAAATTGATTGCTGGACTCAGTAAGGAAAAAAATAGCAAAGAATTTGACTGTATGATGGAAGATAAAATAAGGGTTGGGCTTTATTATTTTATTAATAAACAGAAATAAATATACATCTACCCTGACTTTGTAAGGTCATGACAATAGAGAGAAGTAGAGAAAAGGGACATCTCTCCTCCCTCCCTCCCTTTTCCCTTCCCTTCCCTTGCTTCCCTTCCCTTCCCATCTTTTCCCCCTTTCTACTTTTCTGCCTTTCCCCCTTTCCCTCTTTCCTTCTTTTTTACTTTTTGAAATGAGTCTTGCTGTGTCGCCCAGGCTGGAGTGCAGTGCCATGATCACGCTCACCATAGCCTCAACCCCCTGGGCTCAGGTGGTTCTCCCTCCTCAGCCTCCTGAGTAGCTGGGACTACAGGCACATGCCCAGCTAACTTTTGTATTTTCTATAGAGATGGGGTTTCACCATGTTGCCCTGACTGGCCTGGAACTCCTGTGCTCAAGTGATCTTCCCGCCTTGGCCTCCCAAAGTGCTAGAATTGCAGGTGTGAGCCACTGCACTGGCCATCTGTGCTTAGTTTTCTATGTTTGCTTCTGATGCAAGTGTGTTTCCATGAAGCCACCATACAAATTATTTGTTCCCAGTATATTACACCTCTGTTGTATTGTTTGTGTCAAGGTGTATATCAAAACAGTGACTGAGATAAGCAGGTGTTAGAGATAAGCATGTTTCTAAGATAGAGTATTCATCTTCTTTCACGGTCTTTTAAAACTCAACATGGAAATAAGAACTTGGAATAATACTTATTGTTTCTAATCATCCTTGGTGCAATATTTGGGTTTCAATACTTTTCCTGTGGATAACAATATATTTATTTGAGACAGATGTCTGATGAAACATTTCATAAGATGAATCTGCTTTCTCAATTGAAAAAGGCCACTCATACTAATTTAGTACTTTTCAATATATTTATTTATAACAATGTAGATGCTGGATTTTCATGTAGCTTAGTTAAATCGTTTAGTAATGCTTCAGGCTCTCCACTTGTTAATGGGGGAATAACAAGACCCTCTTTTTGCATCTTGATGCTGTTAATGATCCGATCTATCTATCTATCCATCTATTTATCTATAATTTGTCTAGATTTACTTGGAAGATACATTTTTGTCTAGAGTGTCTAAGAACTTTCTTCTTAGGCACTTAGAATGTCTAAGGACTCTCTTCAAAGACTGAACACAGTCATATAGTGTAAAATGTATGAATAGGAAATTAGAGTTCAGATGGTATGAAGAAACCAAGTAATGGGATTTGAGATATGGGAATTGAACAATGAGAACACATGGACACAGGAAGGGGAACATCACACTTCGGGGACTGTTGTGGGGTGGGAGGAGGGGGGAGGGATAGGATTAGCAGATATACCTAATGCTAAATGACGAGTTAATGGGTGCACACACCAGCATGGCACATGTATACGTATGTAACTAACCTGCACATTGTGCACATGTACCCTAAAACTTAAAGTATAATAATAATAATAATAAAAAAGTTGGTTGGAACAGGTTGGGGCAGGAGGTGGAGTTTAAGTACCTGGGTAAAGAGCTGATAATGCACTTAGGGATGTTTGATGATTGTTGAGCATTGAAATGACATGGCGAAGGCAGTGCTTTAAATAACTTTGATAAATGCATGGTAAATGCGTCCAACTAGTGCAGACCCCAGGCCAACTTGATAAGGACATGAAACAGAGTGATGCCATTTAGAATGAGAGAAAAGAATGCATGTGGCAGATATTTGAAAGAAAGTTTCTTATTATTTTTCTAATAGGAATTAGAGACTGATAGGACATAAGGGAAAAAGAAGTCTTTAAGGATTTTGCTTAAGGCATTAGGAAAATGAACAATAACAGGGAAGCCAAGACAGATGATGACTGGTTTTATAAAATGTTGAATTTGATTTTAGACATGTTGATCAGAAGCCTTTAGGAGAGAGAAACTGACTAGATTTTGGATAAAATGAGTAGTGAGCTTTAATAAATAAAATGGAGTTTTTGAGAAGTAGTATAACATCAATTAAAATCCATCTGAGTGTATGTAATTTGGCTGCATAGAACCAATTATTGCACATTTTTTTCTGATAATAAAAGCAAAGTATGCTATTATAGAAAAATTCAAAAAATGAGAAAATATATAAACAATTAGGGAAAAATTCACCTTTAAAATAACCACCCATACCAACTTTTAACATTTTAACAAATTTATGTCACCTTTTAACATATAATTTCATAGTTAATTCTATATTTTATATTAAACTTAGTATCTTTCTTGATTTTACGTAAACTTTTTTCGTGTCATTACAAATCTTAAAACATCTTACATTAATGACTACCTTTATTAAATTTCATAGAGAAAAGTTGTTAATGGTCAGCTTTGGAATCAGACAGCTTTGTTTAAATTTTTAAATCACTTTGAACTACTATGAACACTGCATAAAGTAGCAGGGTCTGTTGTGATAAATTTTATAGCTTTATCTGGAAGTATGTATTCCTCTTTTGCCTTTATTTTCATTTCTCCCTTAAGGACTCTGTTCACATTTATTCATCAATATTTCTTTACATTTTTTCGCTTCCTTCTTTTATTTTTTCCTTCCCTCCTTTCTTCTTAGTAAGAACTACATTTCCAATTTGAGATTGGAAAGAGGAAAACTAAAAAAAAAACCTAAAATAGGCTTGACTTCAGCATAAGTGTTACATCCTTTCCTCATTCCCAGCCTTTTTAGGCAAGAAAAGACCACTGAATGTGTCACTCATACACACCTCTGCACTCAGTGCACTCAGCTAGCCACTGAGTTACTGGCTTGGTGCTCTAGCTGCAGATAGTCTTCAGCAGGATGCTGCCTCTTTCCTTTCTGGAATTGAGAACCAAATAATTTGGGGGCATAGGTGGTGACATCCCACTTTTATTTGACTCTTGCTCAAAACCTTTTGGCCTAGCTCAAATCTACCATCTACCTCTTAATTCTGACCCTTCCCATGGGCTGCCACATCCTATTAGAAATATCCCATCCCGCCTGGCATGGTGGCTCACGCCTGTAATTCCAGCACTTTGGGAGGCTGAGGCAGGTGGATCACCTGAGGTCAGGAGTTCGAGACAAGCCTGACCAACATGGAGAAAGCCTGTCTGTACTAAAAATACAAAATTAGCTGGACATGGTGGCGCATGCCTGTAGTCCCAGCTACTCGGGAGGCTGAGGCGGGAGAGTTGCTTGAACCTGGTAAGTGGAGGTTGCGGTGAGCTGAGATCACGCCATTGCACTACAGCCCGGGCAACAAGAGAGAAACTCTGTCAGGAAAAAAAAAAAAAAAAAAAGACAGAAAGAAAGGAAAAAAAGAAATATCACATCCCATTTCTCTCCTAAATTGGGAAAACTTACAATGAACTACAGTAAAGATCTATAAGAATAGTGCAAAAAGGGGAAAACCAAAGAGTTCCTAAAAATTCCTATTCTCTTAAAAGTAGCAAACCAAAATGCTGTTACCCTCTACATGGTCCATTTCCCACGTGGTTTTGGAAGTACAAATTGGGTAAACACCAGTTTTTAGCTGTTACTGTTTCCGCTATTTTAAAAATAATCTTGGAAGGGTCGTTTTTTGAAAGGAGAGAGAGAGAGTCATGACATCACAGGAAATTACAAAGATTTTAGTTTAAAGCAAAATTTGTGACTGTTGATTAAAATGATAGAAAATATAGAATATCATGCTGCCTCAGGTTATATGAGGGAGGGATAGGATGATTATTTTTTGGCATTCCTGCCAATAATTTATGGAGTTAACTGACCAGTCACCTATTATATCCATAATTATGATGAGCTGCTGTGAAAATGTCACAGGGTGAACCACAGCTTGCTTTGATATTGTCTCCATACCCATAAAAACTGTCTCTGTCACTTCCAATCTTTCTGAACAGGTTCCTGCAATGTCTCTAGGGTTGGTATAATGTTAGCTTCAAAATACATATTATATTTAAAGATGCATTCAGCACATTTTCCTCTACAGGAGTAAGCTTAAAACAAATTATTGTGTATCATATACAGCTTTGGCATTTACAGTAATTCTCAGGCAAAGCTCAGGGTATAAGTATGTACTTTGTAAAATAATAGGGCTTAAATTCATTAAGTAAATCTGTTGCTACCCTTGGTGCTTCTTTCTTATCTTCATTCAAGTTATTTCTTTTGTTTCACATGAAATAGAGAAAAACTCTAAAACTTGAGAAATTTTAAAGTAACATTGTAACATTTATATTTTTAATTATAAACATAGGTTTTCAATTTGAGCTTTAATCTTGAATCTTATAATACATGGCCATAACAAATTTACATGAGTTTCAATGTTTCTGCTTTCCTACTAATATAACAGTGTTTGTATTTTACTTCACATGCAGGGTTCTGTTAAGTTTTATGTTAGATGCTAATGTTAGTGGACTTTAGTTAAAGCATTAGGGAAGTCAGAATTAATGAAATAACTATCCTATGGAAACAATACCATCTTCTTTTCCAGATATGGTTCAGGGAAGCTAGGCAACTTACGTAGATCACATAGCTAATAATTTGCACCAACATTAACATTTTCCAGAATTTTCAAACACTTTTAAAACTAGATAGCAGTATAATGAACACACATGTGCCATTGCCAAGCTTACAATAATTAACACTTGACCAGTCTTATTTAATCAACACTTCTTCCTACTTTCCCTCTCCCTCTGTTTTATGTTGAAGCAAATATTCATATTACTTATGTCATAAATTTTAGTCCATTTTCATACTGCTATGAAGAAATACCCAAGACTGGGTAATTTATAAAGAAAAAGTTTAATGGACTCACAGTTCCACATGGCTGGGGAGGCCTCACAATCATGGCAGAAGGTGAAGGAGGAGCAAAGGCATGTCTTACATGGTGGCAGGCAAAAGAGAGCCTGTGCAGGGGAACTGCCCTTTATAAAACTTTCAGACCTCATCAGACTTACTCACTATCACAAGACCATCACGGGAAAAACCCGCCCTCATGATTCAGTTGACTCCCAGCAGGTCCCTCCCACAACACCTGGGGATTATTGGAGCTACAATTAAAGATGAAATTTGGGCGGGGCCACAGCCAAACCATATCATGTCTAAAAGTAAAAAATTATTAGAGAAATTACCAGAAGTATGATGATTATACTTAAAAATTATAATTTATTAATATTAAATATAAGGGGCTCAAATTTCTCTCTTTTCAAATTATTTGTTTTATTTAGGATTATGAGATTAATACATTGAAAGTGGTTGATGCACTTGGTATTTTTAACCTAAAGCTCCCCTCCCTTCTTTTTATTTTTCTTATAATTCAATTGTTGAACCAACAAGGTTGTTTGATGACATTTTCCAGGCTAATTGCCATCTTTTTGTAACACTCACGGACTCAAAGTAAAGGAATGAAGAAAAATGTATCATGCAAATGGAAAGCAAAAAAGAGGAGGAGTCATCATTTTTGTATCATAAAAAATAGAGTTTAAACTAACAACAGTATAAAAGGACAAAGAAGGGCATTACATAGTGATAAAGTGTTCGATAAAACAAGCAGACTTAGTTATCCTAAACATATATGCACCTATTTATGCACTAAACATTGGAACACCTGGATTCATAAAACAAGTACTTCTAGGCTTATAAAAGGGCTTAAACAGCCACACAATAATAGTGGGTACTTTGACGCCCCACTAACAATGTTAGATAGATCGTGAAGGCAGAAAAGTAACAAAAACAAAAATACTGGACTTAAATTTGACACTTGAACATTTGGACCTAATAGGCATCTACAGAAAACTGCACTCATCAATCACAAAATATACATTCTTCTGGTCTCCACAAGGAACATATTCCAAGATTAACCACATGCTCAATCATAAAGCAAGTCTCAATAAATTTTAAAAATTTGAAATCATACCACCCAATACACTCAGACCACAGTGGAATGAAAATAAAAATAAATACCAAGAAAATACCCCCAAACTACAAAATTATATAGAAATTAAACAACTTGCTTCTAAATGACTTTTGGGTAGACAACAAAATTAAGTCAGAAATAAAAGAATTCTTTGAAATTAATAAAAACAGACACACAATATACCAAAATCTCTCAGGTGGAGCAAAAGTAGTGTAAGAAGGAAAGTTTATAGTGCCAAATACCTACCTCAAAAAGTTGAAAAGTTTTAAATTTGTGATCTAGCATTACACCTGGAAGAACTACAAAAACAAGAACAATATAGTCCCAAAGCTAATAGAAGAAAAGAAATAACTAGAATCAGGCTGGAACTGTACAAAATTGAGACCCAAAAATCCATACAAAGGATCAATGAAAGAAAATATTTGTTCCTTGAAAGGATAAAACAACATTCATAGACTGCTGCTAGATTAACAAAAAAAAAAAAAAAAAAGAGAGAGGATCCAAATAGGCACAATCAGAAATGACAAAGATGGCATTACAACTAATCCCACAAAGATACAAAAGATCCTCAGAGACTCTTATGAACACCTGTATGTACAAAAACTAGAAAATTTAGAAGAAATGGATAAATTCCTGCAAACTCCAAACTCCTAAGAATGAACTGAAAGAAATTGAAATCCTGAACAGATCAATAATAACTTCTGAAATTGAATCAGTAATGAAAAACCTATCAACCAAAAAAAAAAAAAAAAAAGCTCTGTACCAGATAGATTCACAGCCAAATTCTGCCAGATGTACAAAGAGGCTAACATCATCCTGATAGCAAAACCTGATAAAGACATAATGAAAAAGGAAAACTACAGGTCAATATCCCTGATGAACACAGATGCAAAAATCCTCAGCAAAATACTAGCAAACTGAATCTAGCAGCACATCAAAAAGTTTATTCATCATCACCAAGTAGGCTGTATTCCTTGCATGCAAGACTGGTTCAACATATGCAAATCAATAAATGTGATTCATCACATAAACCACATTATTCATAAACAGAATGAAAAACAAACACCATATAATCATCCTTATAAAATCCAATATGTCTTTATGATAAAAATCCTCAAAAAACTGGGCATTGAAGCAATATCTCAAAGTAATAATATCCATCTATGACTAACCCATAACCAATATCATAATGAATGGGAAAAAGCTGGAAACATTCTCTTTAAAAACCATAACCAGACCAGGGTGCACACTCTCACCACTCCTATTCCTCATAGTACTGGAAGTCCTAGTCCTAGCTAGAGCAATCAGACAAGAGAAAGAAATAAAAGGCATCCCAATAGGAAAAGAAGGAGTCAAATTATGTCTCTTAATTGACAATATGATTCTAACCTAAACTTCACCAAAAGGCTCCTAGATCTGATATATGCCTTCAGTAAAGTTTCAAGATACAAAATCAATGTACATATTAATGTATAAGTCAGTAGCATTTCTAAACACCAATAACATTCAAATTGAGAGCTAAATCAACAATGCAATCCCATTTATAATAGTCACAAAAATTATAATATCTAGGAATGCATCTAAACAACAAGGTAAAAGATCTCTATAAGGAGAACTACAAAATACTGCTGAAAGAAATCATAGATGAAACAATCAAATGGAAAAATATTATATGCTAATGGGTTGGAAGAACCAATATCATTCAAATGTCCATGCTGTCCAAAGCAATCTACAGATTCAACATTATTTCTGTCAAACTACCAATGTCATTTTTCACAGAATTAGGAAAAACTAAGTTAAAATTTACATGGAACCAAAAAAGAGCCTAAATAGCCAAAGAAATCCTAAGCAAAAGAAGAAAGCTGGAGGCATGACATTACCTAACTTCAAATTCTACTACAAGGCTACAATTACCAAAACAGCATGGCGCTGATACAAAAACAGACACAGAGGCTAATGGAACAGAATAGAGAACCCAGAAATAAAACCACACACCTACAACCAACTGATCTTTGACAAAGTCAGCAAAAATAAGCAATGAGGAAAGGACTCACTATTCAACAAATAGTGCTGGGATATCTGGCTAACCATATGCAGAAGAAGGAAACTGGACCCCTAGCTCTTACCATATACAAAAATTAACTCAACATGAATAAAAGACTTAAATTAAGACCTCAAACTATAAAAATCTTAGAAAAAAACCTAGGAAATATTCTAGACATCAGCCTTGGGAAATTTGACCCAGCAGTTCCATTACTGGGTATATACCCAAAGAATTATAAATCATGCTACTATAAAGACACATGCACATGTATGTTCATTGCGGCACTATTCACAATAGCAAAGACTTGGAACCAACCCAAATGTCCATCAATAATAGACTGGATAAAGAAGATGTGGCACTTATACACCATGGAATACTATACAACCATAAAAAAGGATGAGTTCATGTCCTTTGCAGGAACGTGGATGAAGCTGGAAACCATCATTCTTAGCAAAATATCACAAGGACAGAAAACCAAACACCACGTGTTCGCACTTTTAAGCGGGAGTTGAACAATGAGAACCCATGGACACAGGGAGAGGAGCATCACACACTGGGGCCTGTTGGGGGTTGGGGGGCTGGGGGAGGGATAGCGTTAGGAGAAATACCTAATGTAAATGACAAGTTGATGTGTGCAGCAAACCAACATGGCACATGTATACCTATATAACAAACCTACATGTTGTGCACATGTACCCTAGTAAAGTATAATAATGATAATAATAATAATAATAATAAAAAAATAACTTTTGACTAAGTTCTCAAATGTAATTGCAACAAAACCAAAAATTGACAAGTGAGACCTAACTAAATGAAATACTTCTGCGCAACAAAAGAAAGTATCAACAGAGTAACAAACAATCTACAGAGTGGGAGAAATTATTAGTAAGCTCTGCATTTGATGAAGGTCTAATATCCAGAATTAGGAATGTAAACAAATCAACAAGAAAAAATTAAATAAGTTCAGTAAAAAGTAAGCAATGGACATGAACAGACCCTTCTCAAAAGAAGACGACAAGTGGTCAATAAACATATGAAAAGAAGCTCACATCAGTAATCATTAGAGACATGCAGACCAAAACCACAATGAGATACAATCTCATACCAGTCAGACTGGCTATTAGAAAAAGTAAAAAATAACAGATGTTGGTGAGGATGAGGAGAAAATGGAATGCTTATATAGTATTGATGGGAATATAAGTTAGTTCAGGTACTGTGGAAAGCAATTTGGAGATTTGTCAAAGAACTAAAAATGGAACTATTGGCCAGGCATGGTGGCCCACACTTGTAATTCCAGCACTTTGGGAAGCCGCAGTAGTTGGATTTTTTGAGCTCAGGAGTTTGAGACCAGCCTGGGCAACATGGCAAACCTTGTCTCTACAAAAAAAATAGAAAAAAAAATCCAAAACTAGCTGGCCATGTGGTGTGCACCTATAGTCCCAGGTACCTGGGAGACTGAGGTGGGAGGACTGCTTCTGTGATCAGGTCACTGCACTCTAACTCAGGAACAGAGCAAGACCCTATCTCAAAAAAATAAAAAATAAACATAGAACTACCATTTAATCCAGCAACCCCATTACTGTTTATACACCCAAAGGAAAATAAATCACTGTATCAAAAAGACTCATGCACTAGTATGTTTATTGTAGAGCTATTCACAGTAGCAAAGAAATGGAATCAAGCCAGTTGTCCGTTATTGGAGGACTGGATAAAAGAAAGTGTGGTACATATACACCATGGAATACTACACAGCCATGAGCACATTTGAAATCATGTCCTTTGCAGCAATATGAATGCAGCTAGAGGCCATTATCCTAAGTGAATTAACACAGTAATAGAAAACCAAATACCACATATTCTTACTTATAAGTGGGAGCTAAACAGTAGGTACACACAGATATAAAGATGGGGACAGTAGACAGTGGGGACCATAATGCGGGAAGTGAAGGAGGAAAGAAAGGGTTGAAAAGCTATTTGGTACTATACTCCCTATGTGGGTGATGGGTTCGATCATACGCCAAACCTTAACACAACACAATGTACCCTTGTAACAATCCTGCACATGTACCTCCTGAATCTAAAACAAAAATTGAAATTAAAAAAGAGAAAACAAAAAAAATTGATAAAATCTGAACAATGTAAAAGTAATAATATACATAACAAAAAATTTGAGGTGAAAAGAGAGAAGGTAAGAGTCCCGGCGTAATAACTTTCTAAATGGGGAGATAGACAAAACAGGAACAAGTAGCTTGAGATAAAAACATAATGAACAACACATGATAAATTAGAAAAATAAATAAAAAGTTTAAAAATCAATGAATTAGCCTTCCATTAAAAAGCCAATATTAATAGAATGATAAAAAATAATAGTTTAGAAGAGTTGTAGCATATTATACAAACTTTCTCTTTTTTGGTTTCTCCACTTATATATACTGGAGCTGACTCACTTCACTATATGGCTAGTTATTAGTTTTTTTCTTTTACGAATATGTATACTTCATTGTATACTTATGAAGTATTTCACCAAGCTTCCCATTAATGGTTATTTTCAATATTTTGTGATAGTTAATTATAATGGTCTAATTCATTGCCATTTGCATATTTTTTAAATTTTTTTCCTCATATATTTAGGATAGATTTATGGAAGAGAGATTGCTGGGTCAAAATTAGAGCATTTATGATTTTGCTAGATATGGTGAAATTCTCTTCTACAAGGGCCGTATCATTTTGCATTCCCACTAGCAACATATAAAGGCCCCTTTTACCTCAACTTGATAAAAAATGTAACTTTTGGATTTTTACCAATTGCAGCCTATGATACTTTGTCCAAATGAAAAGCAGATACTTTTCTATTATGCTATATTTCCTTCTCTTACACCTAATTTGTATTTTTTCTAGTATCATAAATGTAATTCTAATAACTTCTTTATGCTACAAAAACAAATGTATGCTTCTCTATTTATTCCCAGATAGTATTGCATTGTATAAGATAGTAAATATTTTTATTCTACTGCTTCTCTTTATGTATTTTAAAACTGTACCTGAATATGTTAATTAAATTCTTCCAAAAGCATTCCCAGGATAATCTCTAATCAGCTCAATCTCTTACTGTGGTGTGTAAGTAATACAGTTAAATAATGTTTATTTAGTTCCTGTGTAGATGATCTGTTCTGATCAGTATGACAGAGTTTTGATCACATTGCTTTTTGGGGTATTTCATTTTCTGCTAAATTTCCAAACACTGTTTCAGACAAAGAAAGCTTAGATGAAAGCTTTGATGACTATATCACAGTGTTGAATTTCTCAGCTCTTTGTTGAGTCACTAATATAATTTCTGATCATGATATATACTGCTTATCATTTATTGTCCTGAATTTTATTTTTTGCCTAAAGCTAGTTATTTTTCCTTAAAGTGAAACATTGATTTGCTCTCAAGCTGAATCTCAGACTCACAACCACCTGCAGTGATACGCTTCTTGTGACTACAGAATCAGTCAGGAAAAGAAAGCTGTTTTGAACTGTACATGCAACAATGACTGCTCTTCTCTTTTTCCATTCAAAGAAACCCCAGACTCCCTTCAATAAAAAGCAAACAAAAGCAAAGGTTCACGAAAATGTTTATGAAATGGGGTGTAGAAACTGAACACAGTGGCAGCCATGTAAACCTTTTAAATTTAAGTGGTTTCATTTTTAGAAGAAATAAAAATAAGCCTAGCTTTTCAAAACATCTCAGGTTCTGCCTGAGTTTTGTCAGAAGTTTTTGCAGATGAATATGTTTTTATATTATCAAGGGGTAAGTGAATGACTTTAATTTCTACTATTCAATATGTAACCAAGTATGACACATCAATTGCATGAACTTCAGTTCAACAAATACTGTTTCTACAGTGCATGAGGAACTATGTTAGGTGTTATGAAGAATACAGAGACAAATAAAACATGATTTCTGACTTCAAGAACACTCCCCAACCAGGTTAACTTATACCTCCTTTTTATCTTTCATAATCCTTTTAGGTTATTTCCTTTTGCAATTAGGTCAAATTATTTTGGAGATTGTATTGGGGTCATTAAGTACTTTTTGTGTATCTCTGAAATGGAGCTACAGTATTTTAACTATTTAAAACACATTATTTTATTTGAAGTTTGTGCCCAAGCGATTTCTGTTTCTTCATTTAGTATACATGTTGCTAGCAGAACATGAAGAGAGAAAACCAGGTTCTTAAATCAGTTTCTGGCTCAAAAAGTCAGGGTAATACCATGACTAGTGCCAGGTGCTAGAATGTCATTGAGGCAATGAGGCAGGCAATCAGGAAGAAAAGGACTTGGATGTAATCTGTGGCATCTCTCTCTCTAAGGTAAACAAAGAGCACCAGAAATTTTCAGTCTTTGGGGAATATCGAGAAGCGAATATTCTAACTAAACTCTCTTGAAATATAAAAGTGGTGTAATATGTAGAACTTTTTTGTGTTTTCTTTATTAGTAAGCCAGTTTTTCTGCCTGCCATAAGACTTTTCTATGTGAGACAAGCTGGAAAAAATGCAATGTAGATGAACTCTCAGGGAAGAAAAAAAAAGCAAAGTAAATATGTGCTTCTTCTGGCCACAGAGAATTATGTGGACAAAGAGAGTAGAGGTAAGAGAAACACCTGGCTGAGATGTGTGAGTCAAAGCCTCACTCCTTTAAAATAAAACCCTGGCATGGAAAAGTATTTTAGGTAATAGAGGGGATCATTGAAGCCAGAGAGGGTTTGCCTTCTCTTCCATTTTAGGACTCTCACAGGGACAACTGGTAGTACACCAAGGTCTGGAATCAACCCATGATATTCCTGTAAAGAGCAGAGGACTCTTTACAAAGTTCTGTAGCCAGATAGAGGGTACCTATTTAGCATTATTGAGTTACTTTTGGTTCTCTTTGGTTTTAAGACACCCAGAGTTTCCTACTTGTCCCATATCAGGGGCATTACAGCAGGTAGCTGAGAGTTTGTGGACATTCCATGGAGGAGAGCCAAGATGATTCAGAGAGAGATATAGCAAAGGCTGTGTGATAGATGGAATGTCTAAGTCTAAGAACCTGTGGTGGACAGGGAAGAGAATCAGAATATATATGTAATGCCAGCTAGAGTACTGAGGTGGGGCCCAGTCAGACAGAAAGTCTATCTGACCTCAGACCAAGTAGAGACAAAAGCCACACATTATTCCAGGTAGTAGTTGAGAAGCAGGAAGCAACATATTCCACGAGAATGGGAACCTTGGTACCAATGCCTCGAAACCCCAGCCAGCACAGACGCAAGAATCAGTACAGGGCAAGGGAGTTTTCTTTGTTCTAATGCTGCCAAATCAAGTAAACTACCTTTAGTAAACCTGGATGTCTTCTTGGAGTGGAATGCTTGTAAACTGAAGCATTATTTAGATAGATAAGAGACGAAGTTTTAAAAGAGAGTAAGACATAAGATAAACATTTTACTATGATGGGAAAATTTAATATTTATGTTTACTATTCAGCAGCATATGAGCTACTCAGAAAGTAAGATCAGTTATAGAGAAAGGACATCTATGTTCTGTTCACATTAAGTGCAATGTGAATAAATTTGTGACCCCCATTAGAATTATATCATAGCTCTTATTGTCATCAATTCTATATATACCAATGGGACATAAATGACTTGAGGGCAGAAAGAAGTCTTATTCTTCTTTAGTATCTGTTATGATTAGCATAATGCTTGACATATACAAAGTATTGAAACAATGTTTGTTAGATTGAAATGAATTTATTGCCACTAAGAACATTTGCTTTGAAATCAAGGTTTCCTTGTATTTGGACTGAATAACCCTAGGCTAAAATTTTAGTATTTTTCCGAAGGTTCTTAATTTTGAAGGATTGGTTCAAAGGCAATCTAAGCTGAGGTATAGGCATGAGCAAAGACAGAGAAATAGGAAACATGGAGTGTGTTAGGAAAATGTGAGTTCTACAGTTTGACTTACTAGTGCTTATCATTGTCTGGATTAGATTTCATTAATAATATTAACACTGACAATTTACTAAGCACTTTTACCATATACACGCTACTGTGCTTATAACTTAAATCCTCTATTCAATGGACAATCCTATGACAATGGTTAATACTTTTGTATAAATCAGGTTCCAATTAGGAGACAGAAATCACACAATAAATTAGACAGGGAAAGTTAAATATAAGAATTACTAACTATAATATGGGGCTGGCTGGTGAGGGGAAAAGAAAATTCTAAAGAATTTAAATAGAGCAGATACAGGTAGAAGGGTTCTACCCCTACTTCTGGGTGCCCAGCACACAAGAAAGAGGCAAATCTGCACGAAGTTTCTCTCACAGGACTGAGATGCAGAACTTGCTGGAAATGGTGCAACTGTGTCTCACTTGATGGTGGATAAGTTGGCTGAAGTGTTGCAATGGCAGGACTCACTGGGGTATTTATCTTCCAGGGTAATGGCGGAAGTTGCTCATGGGGAAGTCCTGAGAATTAGGACTACAGTAATTGCCCATTATCCATGGGGGATATACTCCAAGATCCCCCAGTGGATGCCTGAAACCATGGATAGTGCTGAACCCTGTATATTCTATGTCTGTTCCTATACACACATACTTATGATAAAGTTTAATTTATAAATTAGACACAGCAAGGGATTAACAATAACTAATAATAAAATAGAATAATTATCATGTTATGCTGTAATATGTGAATGTGTTCTCTCTCTCTCAGTCTATCTCACTGTACTCACCCTTCTTCTTGTAATGACATGAAATGACAAAATGCCTACATGATGATATGAAGTGAGGTAAACGACATAGGCATTGTGGTGTCGCCTTAGGCTCCTATTGACCTTCTGACAATACATCAGAAGGAGGATCATCTGCTTCGGGTGATTCTGGATCATTGAACCATAACAATGATGATGGTTGGATGTCAGGAGCCAACGATGTCGATGACTAGTATATGTATACAGTTTGGATCCTAGGGGGAAGGAGCACGATTTCATTGCCCTACTCAGAACAGCATGCAATTTAAAACATGAATTATTTCTAGATTTTTCTATTTAATATTTTCAGACTATGGTTGACCATGGGTAACTGGAAAAGCAGGTAACTGAAACCAGGAAAAATGAACCCCTGGGAAAGGGGGTGGGGACTAATCCACGTGCAAAGCTGTGGAAAGGGTTACAGGGGAATGCTATTCACAAGGATGGATGGAGACATTGGCACCACTTGCAAAGCTGCTCTAGTGAGTGCCACAGGAAGTGGCCTATGCAGATGTGCTGCAAGCTGCTGGCCATCAGGTACTACTTACTGGCTGCCACATGCTGCAGGAGTTGAGTAGCATGGGAACCATGTGTGTTGCAGGAGCCTGGGATAGAACCACATCAGAATGAGGAAGACACCTCCAGTGTCCCTCTAGCATCCTTTACTGATAAAGCTTAACATCACCCCAGCTGGCCGTGTCCAGGAGTAGGAGCCAACAAAGAAAGGTAAATCTGGAGCTAAAGGACAATAAATTAATAACTGACAGAAGCATCTTGTTTGCATTTTGAAAATTAGGAAATTGAGTGTCAGAGTGATTCTTTTGTGACATTCCTAGTCACACAAGGAATCAGAAAAGCTTGGAATTCAAATCTTTGTGTATTTAGTTCCCATTATATGTAGCTACTTTAGAAGATTCACCTGAAAACAGTGTATACGGTAGATTGCAGTGGGAATGAGGCTGAAGTGGGAATATCTGGTAAGAAATTGTTACAGTGGTCCACGTAGAAGAAAATGGGGACTTCTAAGGTAGTTAATTACATGGACATTTCTTGCATGACCTCTGAATTTTCACATCCAAGTTAAATTGGTTAGTATAAAAATTCACGGGCTCACGCCTGTGAAATTCAGTGGCTCACTCCTGTAATCCCAGCGCTTTGGGAGGCTAAGGTGGGCTGATCACCTGAGGTCAGGAGCTTGATAACAGCTTGGCCAACATGGTGAAACCCCATCTCTACTAAAAAATACAAAAAAAATTAGCTGGGTGTGGTGGTGTGCACCTGTAATCCCAGCTACTCAGGAGGCTGAGGCAGAAGAATCACTTGAACCCGGGAGGTGGAGGTTGCAGTGAGCCGAGATCATGCCATTACACTCCAGCCTGGGCAACAATAGCAAAACTCCATCTCAAAAAAAAAAAAAAAAAAAATCACAGTTGTTGGAGTGTAACATGGTGAAAATAATTGACAGAAACATGCCAATGGACTCATTTTAAAGATATATTTTTATATGCATGTAAATAATATAACTTACTATGCTTAGATAACTGTGCAATTGAAAAGACTTGAGAAAAATCTCCTTCTTAAGAGAAATAAGCCCCCTTGCTTTCAAAGCCCTTGAGGCCTCCTGGTGCAGATGTATCATCTGATGGGGTGGAGGTCCCAACAGGCCCTTCAACACCCATTGCTATTCCTTCCAGGGGAATTTTTAGATTCTTCTTATGTTTCCCAACTGCCTTGGAGTCTATGGCTATGTGTATATTATAATAATAATAATTATTATTATTATTATTTTTGAGACAGAGGCTTGCTCTCTCCGCCAGGCTAGAGTGCAATGGCACAATCTCGGCTCACTGCAAGCTCCGTCTCCCAGACTCAAGAAATTCTCCTGCCTCAGCCTCCCAAGTAGCTGGGATTACAGGCTTGTCCTACTGTGCCTGTCTAATTTTTGTACTTTTAGTAGAGACTGGGTTTCACCATGTTGGCCAGGCTGGTCTTGAACTCCTGACCTCAGGTAATCCGCCCACTTCGGCCTCCCAAAGTGCTGGAATTACAGGCGTGAGCCACTGCGCTTGGCCATGTGCCTAATTTCTTACTAGATGCAAGTAACTGTGGACATTCCCAGCACATTCCTGAGTGCTTAATGGTCAGTTTTCTCAGATATGTCAAACTCTCGCAGGCTCATGTTTTAGATCTGAGATATATCCAAACTGTATATTACCTTTCACCCATAACGTATTTGGACTTATAAAGAGGAATTATTTAAAATTCTAATTCTCACTTGGAGAAATGTGCAAGGATTTCTAGAATCTGTGTTATACTGGATTCAATACTGCATCTTGCCCACTTTTACTAAACTTAGTCTTAGAACTTAGCGTCAGGACTGATCTCTCTGGTTTATCTTTGTCCTTTCACCCTACTTTAGACTTGTGGATAATATAATGTAGTGCTTAAGAATGTGTTGACAGTCCCAAGAATGTGGCATACGGAACTTGAGAGATAGGGAGCATAATGGACCATGGGCCACAGGTGCTGTGTTCAAGAACTCATGGCTTCACTTGCACTGACACACACCTCCCACTGGCTGCTCCTGGTTACTGACTAAGCACAGTAGGGAGCTAAAGGGAAGCCCTGTCCTGGGAGACAGGGAACTCCTCTAATGGCAACTTTGGCCTGAGGACTGTCTGGTGGTCTTGCCAAACCTTCCTTAGATTGCCTTGCTGTCCAGATCACTTGCATCCACCCTTTCCTTTCCTTTTTTAAAATTCTGTAATGACTTATATAGTAGTTTGACATCTCTCCAATCCTTTTCAGGCTTCTTTCTCATTTTACCATAGACAATTTCTGAAATAAAATACTTAATGTTTTTTATTCTGTCTTGCTGTCTGCTTCTTGGATGTCTTGAACGAACCCAGCTTTGGTATTGGATAAGTGGGTTCAAATATGGGTTCTGCAATATACTGGTTATGTACATGGCTTGTGTCTGCAGTTACTTGACACTCTGTGTTCTGTAGTTTAGTCACTCATAATATGAGAATAATAATCGTTATGTACTACACAAGGTTTTAAGGAATAAATACATTCATATATGAAATACAAGTAAGTCCAGCTATTATCAGCACTGATCATGATAAGAGAAAATACCATATGAAATATTAAACGTGTTTTTTGACTTATCTCATTAAGTAACTCTTGAATTCATACTTGCAAATAAAGAGGAAGTCATTATATCTGAGAAACTTGAAGAGTAAAAGCAGAAATAGAGAACAATATTCATGCTTTCCATACATGGGTAGCACAATAATTAACATAGCAACAATCTCCACATGCATAATTTAAAAGACCTCATTTTGCTATATCGATCAACCTGGCATGAATAACAAGAGACAATAAATTAGAGGAGTCAGTGGGATCTTATTGAAGGCTGGGATACCCTACATATAAGTGAGACGTGTGAAGGATAAGAGGAAATAGTAAGCAGACATCTACTGAACCACAGGCAGCTTCTTGTGTGTAATCACTTTGTAAGTGATATTTTCCAAACATATTTACAAAAACTTAATTGTTTTAATTAACATTTTCTCAATGAAATTTTAATATGGACATAAATGTCTTGAAACAACTATCCCAGAATATTATTATGTGATCTCTTCCCATTTTACACTTCATGCTTTTGAAACATTTTTATAAGTTATTTTAAATAATTTTCACAATCACATGAGAGGTAACATGACAAATATTGACAATTTTATTTTATATCAAGGTAAACAGATGAATTATTTTATTTTAAATACATTGTATTATATTTTATATCAAGGTAAACAGATGAATTAACCAAAAATGAATTGTTTTATTTTAAATAAATTTTATTTTATTTTATATCAAGGTAAACGATGAATTAACCAATAATGACTCTGTAGAGAGCATTTCGCTTATTCTCCCTTCATAGTTTAGTGAAATTCTAGATCTAATTGTTACCAGAAAAGGGGTCTTGTCCCAAGAGTGGTTCTTGGATCTGATGCAGCTAAAAATTCAGGGCGTGTTACTGAATACAGTAAATTTAGCATAGTTTATTAGAGACTATTACAGAGTAGGGTGATGTCAGAAAGCAAGATGAGAAACACCACTTCCAAAAATATAATGCTTGCTTATATAGGATATTAGAGTTAAGAATAATGCGCTTTATTACAAAGGCTTGTGATCAGCCTGTGACAGGCTATTAGTATTTTTATGCTCTTGTGTAACTATTGATTTCAACAAGAATTTGTGGTTATTCTATTATCTTAAAGCGAAACCTGTTCTTAAATTAAGAATTCTTGTCCGGGTGCGGTGGCTCACGCCTGTAATCCCAGCACTTTGGGAAGCCGAGGCGGGCAGATCACAAGGTCAGGAGATGGAGACCATCCTGGCTAACACGGTGAAACCCCGTCTCCGCTAAAAATATAAAAAATTAGCCAGGCGTGGTGGTGGGTGACTGTAGTCTCAGCTACTCGGGAGGCTGAGGCAGGAGAATGGCGTGAACCTGGGAGGCAGAGTTTCTAATGAGCTGAGATCGTGCCACTGCACTCCAGCCTGGGCAACAGAGCAAGACACCTCCTCAAAAAAAAAAAAAAAAAAAAAAAGAATTCGTTTTGTCCTAAGGGGTCTTATTTAGTTAGTTCACATCATTAACTCATTCCCTCAACCATAAACATCTTGTCACCAAGAGTACCTAACTTCCTGGGAATGTCCCCCAGCAAGTCTCACTTTACTGGGTCTCTATTCAAGATGGAGTCATTCTGGTATGGACACCTCTGACATAATCAAGAAATGGATAAGTTTAGTCACATTCAGAACTTTTAGATCCATTAATATATTTTCAATACTACGTTAGTTGGGTCTTACATGAAACCTCTGAAACTTTCCAAGGTGTTACGGAACAGAAATTACTCTGGGCTTTGTCCAACTAACTGAACTCTGCAAGTGGAGTCATTTCTTGGCATTCATTAAAAGATATTTGATGCAATGATAAACACTGTTTCCAAACAATTGGTCAGATCTTATTCAAGTAGCCTGTCTAAAATCTATAGCTGTTTGGTCTCTTACCCTGTTCTCATCAGGATTCTGTCGAAGGACAAGTAGTAAGTAAACCATATGGATTTTAATCTCCCCTGGTGAGTGAAAATGTGTTTGATTGCACAGCTGAGAGCTTCTACAGAGGAAGGCCAGCACACATGAAACAGATGCAAACCCCTGCTGGATCCTGCTATACATCTGCTTTGAAAATGGGTTGTGACAGGGCTTTTATTTATATAAGGTAGGCATACTTTCCTGGCCTCTGTGACTCTAAAGAAAAATGTGTGTAAGACTTTTGAAATAAACTTTTGTCTTCTCCTTTTAATCTGTGGTAATTCACAGGAAAGCCTACTATTCCATTGGAAACATATTTAAGTTTTATGAATTCCCCCTAGTTATACATAGGTGAAATGAGGATAATGGCTTATGTTGTAGCAAAAGTTTAAAACCACTTGTCCTTTTTAAAATATAAATTATAGTATAACAGTATGTTAAAATGGGACTTTCTGCCTCAGTTTAGGCTAACCTCCAAGAAAATGGGTGGTTAATAGTTTCACATTTCAAAGTGAGGTTCTAGCTCACTTAATCAGAACTTGTAAAAAAGATGTTTAAGAAAAGTTTTTGTGAACCCTAGCAGAGCCATCTGGCCAAATAAATGTAGACACTGAAGAATGAGCTGAGAGTTCTAACATCCCCCCATGTTAGGGCGAGGGGAGGATGAGTCATGTTTTCTCCTACTTCAAGTCAGGGGGCAGGAGCCTCCTAGGACCACTCAAAAATCTTGATGGGTTTTGCCATGGGTCAAAGATGAATATTTCCAGTGGACCAAATTATAGGTTACCTGCTGAAGAAAGACATTCTTCAATCCAAGAGGGACTTTTCTCAAGATGTCCACTGGAACATAAAGGACCCCAAACAGAAGTAGCAGTGGATCCAAGAGTAGTCAACAGGGTTAACCGAAAGTGCCATTTGGATGAGAGGAGAGCTGGTGAGGGGCCCCAGGACGTGAGGATGTGTAAAAAAGCCCATAAAGCACCTGACAAAAAAAACAGCTCTCATTAAAGATCATTCATGTTCTGTCTACATCAACACTGGATCAACTCATATCTTTTTCCTCTCCATTTAATTCCCATCTAGGGGATGAGTTAGAACAAAAAGGGAAATGCCCACTATGTCTCCAATTTTCACTTCAGACTTTCAACCTTCAGATATCCTGAGGTAGCCATACAAACAAATTCTTATAATTCCAGCACTTTGGGAGGCCTAGGCGGGTGGATCACGAGGTCGGAGTTCGAGACCAGCCTGACCAACATGGTGAAACCCCGTCTCTACTAAAAATACAAAAATTAGCCAGGCATGGTGGTGCGCGCCTGTAATACCAGCCACTCAGGAGGCTGAGGCAGGAGAATCGCTTGAACCCAGGAGGCAGAGGATGCAGTGAGCCAAGATCATGACACTGCACTCCAGCCTGGGCAACAGAGCAAGAGTCTGTCTCAAAAAAAAAAAAAAAAAAAAAAACAGACAAAAAAAATTCTCCTTTTATTTATTTATTTAATTTTATTTATTTACTTTTTTGAGACAGGGTTTTTAACTCTGTCACCCAGGTCAGAATGCAGTGGCACAATCACAGCTCATTGCATCTTCAAACTCTTGGGTTTAAGTGATCCTCCCACCTTAGTCTCCTCAGTAGCTGGGACTACAGATACACTCCGCCAAACTCTGCTAGGATTTTAATTTATATTTTGCAGACACAGAGTCTTACTATGTTGCCCAGACTGGTCTTGAACTCCTGGCCTCAAACAGTCCTTCCACCTAGGCCTTCCAAAGTGCTGGGATTACAGTGTGAGCCAACACATGTGGCCTTACTTTTCTTTTTAAAACAGTTTTATTGAGGTAACAGGTTTATTTATACTTTCCTCATATTTTAACAGTTTTATTTACATATCATAAAATTTAACTATTTTAAGTAAATATTTCAGTTATTTTTAGGAGGCTCAAAGACTTACACAACCATAACTAAACATTTAAAACATTTCCACCAGCTCAAAAATTTTTTTTTAATGTTTCTTTTTGTCAACCTCAGCCCTAAGGCAACCACTCAATGCCCAGCCTTAAGGCAAACACTCGAGTGTTTTCAGTCTCTATGCATGGGCCTTTTCTAGAAACTTCATATCAATTGAGTGATACAATATGTAATCTTTTATGTCTGGCTTATTTCATTAGCATATCTTTGAAGTTCTTCCACATTGTAACATGTATCACTACTATCATGTATCACTACTAACTTGTATCACTGTGTCCTGAATTGGTGGGTTCTTGTCTCCCTGACTTCAAGAATGAAGCCAGGGACCCTGGTGGTGACTGTAAGTGTTACAGTTCTTAAAGATGGTGTGTCTGGAGTTCGTTCCTTCAGATGTTCAGATGTGTCCGGAGTTTCTTCCTTCTGGTGGGTTTGTGGTCTCCCTGGCTTTAGGAGTGAAGCTGCAGACCTTAGCGGTGAGTGTTACAGCTCTTAAGGGAGGCGCATCGGGAGTTGTTCCTTCCTTCCGGTGGGTTCGTGGTTTCTCTGGCTTCAGGAGTGAAGCTGCAGACCTTCTTGGTGTTACAGCTCACAAAGGCAGCCCAGACCCAAAGAGTAAACAGCAACAAGATTTATTGCAAAGAGTGAAAGAACAAAGCTTCCACAGCGTGGTGGCCTGCTTTTATTTCGCTATCTGGCCCCACCCACATCCTGCTGACTGGTCCATTTTACAGAGAGCTGATTGGTCTATTTTACAGAGCGCTGATTGGTCCGTTTTGACAGGGTGCTGATGGGTGCCTTTACAAACCTTTAGCTAGACACGGAGTGCTGATTGGTGCTTACAATCCTTTAGCTAGACAGAAAAGTTCTCGAAGTGCCCACCCGACTGAGAAGCCCAACCGGCTTCACCTCTCACTGGGGCTCTGCAGCACCCAGCCCGGCAGCTCAGGCAGCCCAGAGGGAGCTCTCCCTGATCAAATTCAGCAGGCTCCGGCCGGCCAAGCCGAGTGCGCGGCCCGCTGAGCCTGCGCCCACGCAGAACCCGCGCCTGCCCGCGAAGGCGGCGCGCACTCCGGGCTCCCGCCCGCACCTCTCCCTTCACACCTGCCAGTGAGCAGAGGGAGCTGGCTCCGGCATCGGCCAGCCCCAGAGAGGGGCCCTCATAGCGCAGCGGCAGGCTGAAGGGCTCCTGGCTTGTGGCCAGAGCTGTGGCCGAGGAGGCGCTGAGAGCGAGCCAGGGCTGCTAGCACGTTTTCACCCCTCATCACTACTATCATGATCACTACTATCATATTTGTGAGTATTATTTCATACTATGTATATATCTCAATTTGTTATTTTAGTCACCAGTTAGTGGACACTTAGAATGGTTATAATTTTGGGCTATCATGAATGCTGTTTGCTATGAACATTCCATGTGTAAGTCTTTGTGTGAACATATGGTTCATGTGTCTTGGGTAGATACCTAGAAGTGGAATTGGTGGATCATATGGTAAGCACTGTTTTCCAAGGTGATTATACCAGTTTACATTCTCATCAGCATTGTATAAGTGTTCTAGTTGCTTCACATCCTAGCCAACTTGATATTGTCAGTTGTTTTTATTGTAGCCATTCTAGTCGGTGGTAATGGTATCGCATTGTGGATTTAACTTACATTTCCCTAAGGGCGAATGGTGTTGAACATCTTATTTTTTTATTTTTTTTCATCAACATAAAAGAAGGAACTTTGTTTTGTTTTTATTAAGTTGTTTGCTTTACTCTAAGTTCTTTGCATTCTCATACACATTTTAGAATTAGCTTGTTAATTTCAGTAAAAAAGCCTAAAAGGATTTATTTTGTTTTATTTTGTTTTTTGAGACAGAGTCTCACTTTGTCACCCAGGCTGGAGTGCAGTGGCACAAATATTGCTTACTGCAGCCTTGACCTTCCCAGCTCAAGTGATCCTCCTCCCTCAGCCTCCCGAGTAGCTGGAACTACAGGCATGCGCCACCATGTCCAGCTAATTTTTGTATTCTTTGTGGAGTTGGGGTTTTCCCTTGTTCCCTGGGCTGGTAGTGAACTCCTGAGCTCAAGTGATCCGCCCACCTTGGCCTCCTATAGTGCTGGGATTACAGACCTGAGCCACTGCTTCTGGCTAGCCTGATTGGATTTTAATAGGAATTACATTGAATCTATAGATCAATTTGGAAATAATTGCCACAAAATTTTAAGTTGAAGGAAGTTTGGAATTAATAAAAATTGTTACACAAGAATGAACATTTAATTAATAAACTGAAAGTGCTCTTGTATACAGATGTGGCTAGAGAACATTCAGTCTGTGAGTCACCAAAGTCATGGGATTGCCATTGACTTTCATTCAGGTGCAGAACAGAGCCTGCCTGCCCCTCAAGGTGGATTTTCAGAGGCCAGTCATGAAGAAAGATAATATTGTGGACTGTTTGTACCTATTAGACCTATTCTTTTAGCTTATTAATTGAAGTTTTAGTCAAAGTCATTTGATATAATCAGAAATTCTGCCTTTTACTTTTTCTCAATTTTATTAAAGCTTTTGACTAATATACCTGTAAAATTATAGAAATTGTAGTAACATAAACACCTCATGTTTGTTTGTATTTTCATCAAACCATTCTTTCATTTATGTGTTTATTTTTCAAATGAACAATATGCAGAGAGAACAAAAACCACATCTAATCCCCCACGTTCCCTGCCAAATCTTTGTAATACCTTAAGGTTTGTAAAAATCAATCAATCTTTTACAGCCCTTAAGGAATTGCAAATATATATATTTTAAAGCCAAAGAGAAGGGAGTATAAAGGTTCTTTTGTCTACCATTTTATATTCTTCGGCATGCTCTCAGGATCCTTCACTTCCTTTAGCTGTTTTTATGTAGTATACACAAAGAAAATGTTACTTTCGGGGAAAATTGCATGCATTATTTACCTATGGGTTATTAAAAAATGCAAGGAAAACATTATTTGGTCTGATAAACTCTTAGTGATGACATAAATGATCTAAGAATCTAAGTCTCTGAGTAAAATAGAATGGAGAGACATTAAAAAAAACAACAATAAGACAAAAAAAAATCCCCAAACGGGCCTAAAGACACACAGTCTGATCTCCCTGGGGAAATGAGGACTTCACAGCAACTATTGATAACATAATGAGGGACATTGCTCCTATTTTTATCTTTTCCCATGATTAGTTAAATAAGGAAATTAAATAAGACAAAGAGTGAATACTTGAGAAAGAAACAAACATCACATAATTACAGCCATTTGTCCACTTCCTGACTTTATTGCTTAATTTTCCTTTAACCTTAAAGATGCCCATATTTTATTTGGTCAACCTGGTGCAGAAGGAAGTTAATGAAGACCTAACAATTCAGAGAAGAATAGTGTTTCTTTGAAATCACCTTACAGATTACCAGGACTAGCAGATGACCATTTTGTTCTTTTTCCTTTTGAAAGGTACCAGACCCAATAGCTGATAGCAGTAAGCACTTTAGATGATTAACTTGATCTGAATCCTGGCTTTATTTCTTCTAACAGAAGACACTTTGGTGTATATAAGAAGCATTTAAGATTCTTGTTAAAACTGCAATTTCCTGGGCCCCATTTTCAGAAATTCTGATTTAGTGTCTCCTGGCAACACCCAGGAGAATCTGCATTTTAATAAGGATCATAGGTGTCTCTATTGCTAAAGAACTGGTCCACACTTTGAGAAAACTGCTCTGATGAGTGTGTTTTCTGACACAATTTTGCAATGGAATCATCTCTCCCAAAGGACTGCTTTGGCTGTACATTTATAGCCAGTTGAAGGTTTGATAAGAACAGCTGAGGAGTTGTGAATAGTACTTAATTGTAGGAAAGCTAATTAGCCTCTCAAAGGACAGAGGTAATAAATTATGGATTGTAACTTATTTTAATAGTCACAGCTTAAGTGGACAGCACAATGAGGCATAAGCAGTTTAACTTGATTAACACACTTCAGAACTCATTAAATCTATCACTTTTCTTTTCCATCCCATTCCTTCCTCCTTGATCTTTATTTTCTCTTTTCATACATCTTTTTTTCTTTTTTCTCTTTCAATAGATGATCTCAGTCTATATGTCTCCTCCTCATGATTTCTCTCATTTTATGTTGAACCTCCTATATCTTTTTATTTCTTTCACTTTCCATCAAGCTGTTATTTTTATACTCCACTCATATTTATTTCTTTTTCTTATTTTTCTTCCCTCTGTCCAATGGATATCTTTCTATCTTATATGCAGACTGTTCAATACAACCACTTCTTCCTGATAGCATCCCAATTGAGTTATACTATTCAGAACATTATTGATGATCAAATGAGATAATTTATAGGAAAGTACTTTGAAAATAAGTAAAGATTTATTAAGCTAAAACATAAAGATTTATTTTGACTTTAAAACTTAGCAAGAATCGTTGCTGGAATCTTAATTCAAGATTGTTTTCACAAACAGAGGGAAGAAGACACAAGTGACAAGGACACAACACAGTCAGGCTCTCCATGTTACTCCTGCAGGAAACTGACGTTTTAGAGTCAGTACACTTGCATGGAGGAAAGAAGCAGCCCAATAGATTAGGTCAGAGGTGAGGTCCCTGCTCTTCTATCATTGGGAGGGGTGGATGGAAGAACACATCCACACTGAAGGGAAATTAAGAACATTTAGGAAATTTTGATCTTAAGAGAAACTAAGAAAATTCTTCCCAAAGATTTCAAGAAAATTCCTAATCTTACATTTTTTACACACTACTCTGTTCTATTTATTGCAACAACATTGGTTTACAGAAGTCTGACCATAGCCTACTTATAGGTTTTTCTATTTTGCATTACTTGCTTATTCTAAATATAATACGTGACATAAAAGCAAGATAATGCTTAATAATTTTTTCTATTTACTAATTTTCATAACAATGAGTAGGTATTCTAGTAATTTCCAAAGATAATTCTTAAGGTTTTTTTTTTTTTTAACTTTTAAGTTTAGGGGCACATGTGCAGTTTTGTTACATGGGCAAAGTTGTGTCATGGGGGTTTATTGTACAGATTATTTCATCACCCAGGTATTAAGCCTAGTACCCATTAGTTATTTTTCCTGATCCTCTCCCTCCTCCCACCCTCCACCCTCTAATAGGGCCCAGTGTGTGGTTTTTCCCCTCTGTGTGTCCCTGTGTTCTCATCATTTAGTTCCCACTTATAAGTGAGAACATGCGGTATTTGGTTTTCTGTTCCTGTGTTAGTTTACTAAAGATAATGGTCTCCTGCTCCATCCATGTCCCTGCAAAAGATAGGATCTTGTTCTTTTTTATGGCTGCAAAGTGATAATATTCCATGGCATATATGTACCACATTTTCTTTATCCAGTCTATGGTTCGTGGACATTTAGGTTGATTCCATGTCTTTGCTATTGTGAATAGTGTTGCAGTGATCATATGTGTACATGTGTCTTTATAATAGAATGATTTATATTCCTTTGGGTATATATCCAGTAATGGGATTGCTGGGTTGAATAGTATTTCTGTCTTTAGGTCTTTGAAGAATCGCCACATTGTCTTCCACAATGGTTGAACTAGTTTACATTCCCACCAGCAGTAGATAAGCATTCCTCTTTCTCTACAACCTCACCATCATCTATTATTTTTGGACTTTTAATTTGTCATTATATACTCAGTAAACATTATTTATTTGACAATTCTGTATGTTGCACTTGTTATTTGTTATTACTGTTATTCAAACAGTTCTATCTTTGAAAAGTGGGAGCTTGTCTTCAGGTTGGCACTATGTCTTTTGAACACAGTGGTCTTTGTTTTCTGTCAAAATAGGATATTTCAGATATCTCTTATACATCACTTGATCCAGCCTGAAGTCAGCTAAGTCCCCAAGGAGCCTTGGTTTCTTTCAGTAAGGAAAGTATAATTAGAATTCCACAATTTGGAAGTTGCCTGGTGTCTTACTCTCTTGATTAGAAGACAAAAGAACATTGAGAGGAAATGGCAGCATGATCAGAGGACAGTAGTTTGTGTAAATACTTTAGGAAAACAAGAATGCTGGTGATTTTAATAATTAAAATATATCTTTGCAAGCTAGCTTTCGTTTTTATTCTAGCATAACTTGTTTCCTTATGTTTTGGTTTAACATTTGTTCTGATTTTGTAGGTACATATTTATTATCCTTTTTTTGTTTTGTGTCTTCTCGGTATTAACTTTATTAACTGTGAAAAACAAAATTGCTACTATGAATGACTTGAGCAAACAGTCTCAACCAATGTTTTTCTCTTAGCTGGTTTATTAGTGTGCTGAGTAATGTGTGAGTATATATTTAGGCTTAATATTTGGTTCATTAATTATCTAGTACTATTTTCCCCCCTTCCAAATTGTAAAGCTCTTATTAGTGAAACTGATGGGTAGCAAAATAACAGCTAATGAATCCTCTAATTTTGTATTAGTGTGTTACACAGCTAAGAGGAATATAGAGAATTACAGTGTTTTAGAGGTATACAATCTGGAAAAAATTGCTATTTTCTATCTTACAGATGAATAAATAGAGACCAAAAAAGATTAGATAATTTCCTCGATGACACATATAAGGAAATATTGTTAAAAATATGACTTTCAGCATTTTACCCATGTATACCAATGTTCATTTTGTTGAGGGGAATTTAGGTGAATATTCAACTTTGTTTTAAATATGCCTAAGTGGAAGGAAAATAAACAACCAAGTATTTATTTGAAATATGTATGTAATTACATGTATGTGAGAAAAATATAGGCATTAAATTAATTATATGGCATTCTCATCATGAAATTCCTTTTAAAGGAATGTTTAAGAAAGGACAATATGGTTGAGAAAATGTTTATGTAATAATAGAAAATGTATCCATGCTCAAATGATAGTGTATAAGTCAGTTTCTCACTTTTTTGAAGGTTTATTTTAAATTAAATATCTTGTATGAAGTTGATTTATAGGTTTTCTTATACTGCAATTTCATTTGGTGGACAAAACCCAAATTAGGAAAGGAAACAATGCATTTAAATGATAGAATGTTTTAAAATAAGTTTAGATGTATCTGTTTTTAAGGACACAGATTCCGCATTTCTATGAGCAGAAAGCAGACAGAGCACACTGGAATGGCTTGTAATTAATTTTCACAATGACTGTTTAGCTACCAGTAGCAGTTTCTGAAATTTTTTTTTTTTTTTTTTTTGAGACAGAGTCTTACTTTGTCGCCCAGGCTAGAGTGCAGTATCGCAATCTGGGCTCACCGCAACCTCCACCTCCTGGGTTCAAGCAATTCTCCTGTCTCAGCCTCCTGAGTAGCTGTGACTACAGGTACGCACCACCATGTCCGGCTAATTTTTGTATTTTTAGTAGAGACAGGGTTTCACCATGCTGGCCAGGCTGGTTTCAAACTCCTGACCTCGTGATCTGCCTGCCTCGGGCTCCCAACCTCCCAAAGTGCTGTGATTACAGGAGTGAGCCACTGCACTGGAGAAGTTTCTCCAATTTTTTTTTTTTTTTTTTTTTTTTTTTTTTGAGACAGGGTCTCACTGTGTCGTGAAGGCTGGAGTACAGTGGTGTGATCTCAGCTCACTGCAACCTCCATCTCCTGGATTCAAGCAATTCTTCTGCCTCAGCCTTCTGAGTAGCTGGGACTACAGGCCTGTGCCACCATGCCCCGCTACTTTTTGTATATTTAGTAGAGACGGGATTTCATCTTATTGGCCAGCCTGGTCTGGAACTCCTGACCTCATTATCTGCCTGCGTCAGCCTCCCAAAGTGCTGGGATTACAGGCGTGAGCCGCTGTACCCGGCCCTCTCCAATTTTTAAGAGCATGCTTCTGTCTTGAATATTTGCCTAGACTTGTCTTTGTTATCTATTTATTTATAGATAGTACCATGACAACCCTTATATTCTGTGAAATAAATATTTATTAAGTAAAAGATACATATCACTGTGCCAGACAATGTAGGAGATACTGTGGTAACAGAGTTCCTGACCTACAGGACCTGTAAGAATAAAAGCACAACCAAAATATGAAATGTGTAATACAGTAAAAGTGGCCTTACATCCTTAGCATCAAGAAGTGAAATTCATTCTTCAATCCTTAAATGAAAACTGGCTCTCTCTATTTCTTTTATCAATGGAATGAGATAGTCTAGTCAATAGGTGAATGGAAGAACAGGTTGAAAAAAAAAGAAACAGGGCACACCAGCCAGCAGCCAGTGCAAGCTGCCCGACATGAGTAAGACCATCTGGAGCCTTCCTGCTGAGCTGAGCTCCCAGCTGAATGCAGACACATACATGACCATAGGCAAACTCAGCAGAGAAACCTCCTAGCCAATCCTCAAAATACATGAAAAATAATATTGGCTATTTGTTATCCACTAAGGACTTGGGGGTGGTCAACATAAAGTGGTATTTAACCAGAAACAAAACACAATGTTCTATAAAAGAGCGAAAAATATATTTCAGATAAGGAAGGACAACATTTAGTTCAGGAGAAATGTGAAAATGTTCGTGAAGAATGTGGTGTTTGAAATTTGTACCAAACGTTGTGTAGGAAACATGCATTGCGGACATGTTGGAGAAGTACTTTAAAGCCAGGATGAGGCATTCATATCCAACCCAGAAGTCAATGAGACTTCTAACCTTGTTTGTTTAGGGAAGTGGCATAAACCCACTGCAATGCCGGTAACCAGAAGAATGAGAACGGTGAGGCACCTAGTCAACGATTGTTGAATGAATGACCAGAATTTTTCTAATCTATAAGATGTAATAATCCAGTGAAATCTGACTTAATGTCAGTTTACTCCACTGTGAGAAAGTGTCAGAAAATGTCAGGAAATGTCACTTCATCAAAGGGCCTGAGAACAGGAGTGAGTAAAATGTCTTAATGTTAAGAAAAATGTTGAATATATTGGCATGCTGCAAATCTGCATGGATATGTTTTGAATTGATAAATAAAATGACCTTTCTGGCAAAGTGTGCTATTATTTTATGCACAGTCACAGAGTATGTTATGACACACAGTGTACATGTGGAAAACATTTGCCCTTCTTTGTCATTTGGATTAATTTGTACCATAAATGCATCTTTTACCATCCTGTTCTCAGATTCATGGGTTTGATGTATGGCACTGTTTAGGTCTTTATTTTTCCTTTTAACTTTCCTGGAGGGAGTCTTCCAGTGTGACCACAGTGATTGATGTCCACTCTCGCAGTGACTAACCTCAGAGGGTGTGTACGTGGACAGCTTTATGGCTCATGGAACTCTGGGAACATTTCCAACCACTTTCATTTTGTTTCCTCTTGTTTTTTTTGCTGTCTTTCAAAGAGAAGTTTGAGCTTACTTTCTTACTTTATTTAACATCATCTCATAGAGAACCACTCCTGTGTCTTGATTTCAGATACTACATCCTTGCCTGAGGGTATCACTATGCCAATCAGTAGACCCTTTGCATGAGCTCATTTGCAATGGTATCTATTATTAGTTGTATCTCCTGGCTCTAGCTTTGGGTCATTGTCTTAATTTCTTCAGCACAGAGTGTTGTATATTGGAGACGCTCAATAGATCTTTGTTTTTGTTGATAATATGCTGTTATATTGATGTGTTAATTCATTATATTGTCTCTGTATTGTAATTTGCTGCACTTTAGCGTGTACTATATGGATTTGTTGGCTTTGCTGAATTGTCAGTGGTGATTTTTACCATTTATATTATTCATTTTCTTGTGCTTTAATCTGTCTTCTGAGCTCCTGTAGCTAAAACTGCCATTCTTATTGTCATATTCCCTACTAATTAAAGATATAATAGGTGCTTCTCCAGTCATTAGGCTGACAAATTTAACACATCAGTTATGAGTAACCTGGAACAAGTAGCAAAAGCTTTTGACTTGAGCTACATCCCAGCAGTGTAACTGCTAAAATCCTCCCTCCTTTTTCCTTTCCTTTCCTTCCCTTTTCCCTTCCTTTCCTTTCCTTTCCTTCCTTTTTCCTTTTCCTTTTCCCCTTTCTTCCTTCCTCCCTTCCTTCCTTCCTTCTTCCTTCCTTATTTCCTTACTATCCTACTTCCCTTTCCCTCCTTAAAATAATGTTGTTTTCTGACGGTGTAAGTTATATAGGTCCATCAAAAGAAATTTTGGGAATTATGGGAAAAAACATCTACGCCATTTTTCTTCACCAAGGGACCACCAAACTCTGTTTTCTAAAGTTTCTCTGTGCCTGAAATCAGATATCAATAAATATTCTCTCTTGTACAGTTAATTTTGCCCAAAAGTTATTTCTACCCTGTAAAGATAATAAATAATACTAGTACTAATCTTTGCTGTACTCTTATTGTGGATAATCAAATTTAACATTTTCATTGATGCTGAATAAATTGCATCATCACCACCTCTTTCTAAGATCTCCTCACAATGCAGAGAAGCCAGAGCCTTTGTGTTTAAGAATCCCCCTCCCTGTATGGTTTCAGACTGACCTATGCCAAGAAGCAGCATTTCTGCTTGATTAGGAAGGCAGAAGACTGAGAGGCCATTTTTTCTCTGAAGGCAGTTTCCATCATATGCTGTGCAGATGAGAGATTCACATTGGCTTTCCAGCCAGCTACTGAAAACCATTGCTTTTACTGATGCAGACAGAGAAAATCAACGGGAGCTTTCATATACTCATATATTTCAAAGGCATTGCAGCAACTTCCCTATAAGCTCACGAGAAACCCCATACCACTGCTTCGGGCTGTGATCATGGGCATGGGGCTTTCATGACCACCCTCAACTCTTGTTCACTCCCCAACTCATCGTTTACTTTCCAACTCTTCTAATGGTTGGGTAATTCTTTACTTTTTCATATTAAACCCTTCATACTTAGAACACATTAAGTGGCTCTGTTTTCCTAGCCAAATACATATAAAAATTATTTAAGTTTGGTGTTGATAGTCTTATTCTTCAGTTAAAGAAACAAGTTCAGTGGGTCATGTAACTTGAACAAGCACACAGAGCTAGGAGGTGAAGGAGGGAAGTTAGTACAGGAATCTGTCTTAGGGTTTATCCAAATCACTGTTATGCTGTTGCTTCTGCCATCTTAAAATGCTTCCTGTGCTCACTTCCAGCAATGCTGCCTCATCTATCCCCTAGTGTCCTGTAGCTTTAGCCTCTCCCAAGACTCAAGCCACCTATCTCTACTCTGAAATATGTGTCTCATTTGGCTCTCAGGGCCCTGCCCAGAGTTCTGAATTTGGGGGGTTAGGGACATCTCTACTGTATTCCAGAGATGAAGAAACATCCTTCTCCTTTTCTGTCCCCTAAAGGTTTCACAAAATTGTGAAGCCTCTCCTTGTCTATTTGTATTCTGGGGTATCTGTCTTTCATCTCAAACCTTATGATTGATGATGGGGAGCATGGTGTTTAGCTTTATTATTTCCATCAGCCAGATTATTTTCTGTCTGAGAAATTCCTTGCCTTTGTATTCAGTATGTAGATTTTATCCTTATTTCTTCTTGTGTTTTTTTTCCTTTATCCTTATTTCTTTTTGTGTTTTTTTCTCTTTAAAGAATCAAAATCTGAAATCAGAAAAAAATGTGTTTTTAATTTTATAGTGTCTCTTATGACTTCCATGTTCTTCCTATCTCTTTACTAAAGCTCAATAATCTTCTGAATTGATGAGATATTTACAGAGATTTTTCTCATATCTATGTTTGGAGTAACAACCTCAAAATCTAAAGATGCTGCTTTTGAATTTCATCTTGTGACTCTCTGTGTAACTAATTGTTCAGGGTAAGTGTCTATATGTACTGTGAATATTTTAAATATGGCTTAAATCTGCTATCCTTTGTTAATATTAAAAGTAAAACATCAAAGTTATTAATTTTTTTGTCAAAGGTTTAAATTATGCATCAGTTAGCTGAAAATTACTGTTAAATACATCAGTTACTCAATTTTTCTTTAAAGATAAGTGATTCATGAAAAAAATATGGAATAGTGTTTCAGTATGTCTTGCTTTATTTCATGGAGATTTTCAATTAGATGAATGCTTTTGTTATCAATTATCATGGAAAGATAAGTTAAATACACTCAATTAAATAGTCACTTTTGAAGTTTCTAGGTCTAACTTTGACCCATCCTAATTTACTTTAGCTTCCTTTTAAAGGAAGCCAATAATTTACCTAAGGATTTCTTTTTATTAGGTAAATTAGCGAACCCATTTGACTGTGTCAAGAAAAAGTAAGAGATATTTTGGAATGAAAAAGCAGTACCTTTTGAGGGACTATAATAATGATTAACATCTCTGTATTCACTTTCTACTGTCATGAAAGATACAGATGCTTTTGTCTATTGCTCTCTTTTGAATTCTTTTACAGCTGCCAGTACAGAAAACTATACATGGACTATAAGGAAACACTGCATTTGATTTTATGACATGGACTTACTATTAGTCATCAGATTTCAAACAAATTTAGATTTACTCATTTGTTCACTTACTCCAGAATCATACTGAGTCTTCGTTTTAGGTGCTCAGTGTATCCAGTCCCCCTCCCTACCCCTCAAACAATTAAATGTGGCCCTTGACATCAAGGACTCAGAATAAAGAGAGGGAGAAGCACGTAATCAATTACAATACAAACCAGAAAATACTGTAATCATAGAACATGAATTGACAAAATGTATATAGATTGTACAGGAAGACCACATCCAAGACATACTGTGGAGACCCAAGCTGTATTAGCAGGAGATCTTCTGGTAGATGTGAGTTGGAAATTGAGTAGAAGATAAGATAAACAGTTCCAAAAAGGAACAGGATAGATATTTTCTCTTGGTTAAGAATAATAACATGAATAATAACAAGAATAATAACATGATGACTACTTTTAGTCATCATTTTTATATTTAATCTTTGTAGCCAGATTAATTTAAAACTTTTTCCATTTTGTATCTCATCTCTTGAGACTCATAGCAGCAGCTCATGTACTCAATGACACAGCTTTAGCATTTTCTTAGTTATATTACATAATTCCAAATTCTGTAACTTAAGGTAAAGTGAGTAAAGAATACATTAATAACTTAGATACTATGAGTTATATTTGGGAATAATAGCCCTTCCAAAGAGAGCTTATGAATGCTGCTCTCCAAAGGTTAGCAAGAGCATAAAAATTATGTGAGGGTTATTTTAGAAATTTTTACTCCTAAAAATTAACAATATCTTCAAAGATTGGACAAGAAATTGATTTTATTTGGGGAATGTCTTACTTTAGAAAAGAATGCATGTTAGTGAACTATTTGAGTGCCTTGCTCCACTCTGGCCCCAGTCTTTGGCATGTGGGACCTCTGTGGGAAAATGAGCTGAGATAACTTTCTTACCTAACACTAAAAACATGAGAACTTAGAAGATGTACTGATTCTGGCAGTTCCCAGTAATGTGGCATCAGACATTTACTTACACTTCCTAGAGGAGTAGCAGTTTTCCTACCTGTAAAATCAGGGTTATGTTATCCTGTGGAGATGTGAAAATAAATTAATGTACACAGCAAAGGGCTCTATATACTACAGAGTACTTTGTCAAACTCCTGAACATTGAAGAGAATGTACAATGTGTAAGGAACCACTTTAGGATAGAGGAAGAAGCCACATGACACATAGTCACACAATGCCAGAGCAGTACCACAGATGCCATCTGATGTCTCTCGACTCAGGATTCTTTCTACTACAGCATGTTGGGTTTCTTGTGAGTCTGTGTTGAAGAAATGGACCCAGAAATGTTGCTGTGTTAGCAGTTTGCCACTAAAAATGACCACTTAGGAAAAGCATATTTGTGGCCCATCTGCTTTCATTGTGGGAGCTGTAAATGTAGAAGGAGATAAATTACTCCCCATTAATCTGTGCCTAACAGTGCACTTCTTTTAAAATTCTTAGAAGTATCTGTCATTTCATACTTAATACTATACTAATTCATGCTAATGACTTGAGAATTCCTAAGAGATGACTAAATTGTGCAAATGAGTAGCGATGCACATTAGAAAACAACATTATAAAATCAGGCATGTGAAATCCTGAGATGTACTTGCTTTATTTATTTTGACAAGGACAGTTTACTTTCTGTAACTCATAATAAAGTACTACTGTAGAATAGAAAATGTACTAAAGTTGTTTTATTAAAGTAATAAAGCCTCAATGGGAGGCTTCACTAAAGCCCACCACCATTAAATTGTTACGAATATTGAGTTAAAGATGCCAGGTTATTGTATTTTTAATTTTCTGTATAAAATTCTATTTAAAATTTTGCACCTTTCAGAGAACATAAGGAATTTATGGCTACTCTTCTTTCCCTTACTTGTCTTTGGAATGAAAATATTTTTTGCAAATATCTGAAAAATTCCAAGCTAACATTTCTTTTCATTTGGCTAAGACACTTGAGTAATACAACTGAGATCATGACCAAGTTTACAGAGGAGCTCTCTGCTGAGAATATATGCTTGACTCTCACTAATTGCCCTTTTGCAAGCAGAAACCCGAGGCACAAGCAACATGAGGTCAATGGATGGTTTCAAGGAGGAACATCTATACTGTGTATATATACTGTAGCCACCGAGCTCTTCCTGGTTGGTTCTGCCTACTCTTGGAGTTCATGTCCATCCACTCAGCTTTAGCGTGGTTACAAGGTTTTGAAAATCAGCGCACATACCCTTTGCCTCCCCTGGGTTATCTCAGGGCTTATGATACATAGAAATGCGTAATACATGCTGTTGACCATATGAAGCTTGACTAATTTTATTCATCATGGCTAAAGAGGAGGGGAACCATATTTTTCCTTCTTTCGTATATTTTCTTTATCCTGTAAGTTTTGGTGTAATATAAAGCTAGTGGATTACAGTGAGAAAGGAAAGAAGAATCAATACTATTAGTACCTGAGAAAAATACATAGAATCAACATTCTTGCTTACAATTTTAGTAAGGCACCACATGAGCATCACCACTTGTGGAAAAGTAACTTAAAGTGCAACTGACTGGCCATTGTGTTCTTTATTCCACATGATCAATAACTCTTCATTAACAGCGTGGAACTTGAAGCTACACATAAACGATTTCTGTACTTTGTTTATACACCTTTGCCCTCCTTAAAATCATATTAAGCTGAATTGTACTATACTATTTTTCATTGAGTGAAAACCCAGTTTGTATAAAGAAGGTTATTGTTAGCTATTCAGAACTTCCCATAGGTTATAACCCATATAAAATAAATAAATAAAAACAGCAAGTACATAACATATTTGGAGGCCAAATTTTCTTTTATTTATTCTTATTGGCATGGTATAAAAGGAAGTAGTTGGAATAAAGTAATATATGGCTCACGTGTGTGCACTTGTTTTCATATTACATTGTATTTAACCTCTTTTTATTAAATGGATTGTGTTTTATCAATTGCTAGTGTTAGCTCACCTGTTACAAATTTAGAAATTTATAACAAAAATATAGCAAGAAAGCATGAAACAGCATGAAATTATATTGTTCTTATATATTTTCCCCATCTTCTCCTTCCTCTTTGCCCTTCCAATCTCTTATCTGGACTGCTCTGGCTCATTATATATTATGAATTCAAAAGTGGAAGTTGGCAGTTTGTGAATTTTGAACAGAGAGAGAAAACTTAAAACTTGTTTATGCCATGTGAAGTAATACAGTATGGTCAAGATTAGAAGGACAAAATCTACATGAAAGCAACATTCCAAGCTCAGCTCAGGTCTAAAATATACAAGATAAAAGTTATTAGGTCTGGAATGTTCTTCTTGATGGTTTTTGGTAGCTCAGAGGCTGAGATTTGTCTGAAAATTCCCAGTCTGAGTCAGGGAATTTTTCTTTTTTTCTTTTTTTTTCTTTTTTTCCTTTGCCAACATCCTTATTTCAGGTTTTCTACCCCTACTAACATAGGTTATGCAATCCAAGGTATCGTCATTCAAATTTCATCTTCACTAGTTACTATTTGTATAATTTGGATATATTAATGATTTTAAGCCTTGGCTTCCACATTAGTTACGTGGAATTAATAATTTTTCTTTTTTTCTAGGAAATGTGTTGGAGAATACATGGTATATGGTAAATAAAGTCTTAAATTCGGGTGCTGGCATATTTTAATATTCAAAAAGTAATGCTTTTATTTCTTTCCATACATTGAGGAAGAAAAGTGCTGGGTATTCATCCATTCCCTCACTCAACCAATCAATTTAAAGTCTGTATTCTAGTCCAGTAGTGTATTAGATATAAGGAATAGAAATCTGGGGGGATCCAATCACTTTCCTAATGAAGCTTGCTGATTAATAGGGGACACAGATGTACAGACAACCTATTATAATGTAATGACACAGATGCTGAGACACATATATATTCATATTTAATATATATGAATATTTTCTATTCATAATATATAAATATATAAATATATATTATATAAATATATAAATATATAAATATAAAAAATATATAAATATATATAATACATAATATATATATGAATATATGATATATATGAATATTTATATGATTATATAATATATAAAATATATTATATATTTAAAATATATATATTTTAAATTATTATAAAATATAATATGAAATTATTATAAAATATATATATGAATATTTAATATATATTTAATATATATTAATATATATGAATATTTAATATAGATGAATATATATGTGTGTGTATGTGTGTGTATATATGTATAACATATATGTATACATATATGTTATACATATATATATATGAATATGGCCAGAGGAAGAAAAATGTCAGCTGATGTATAAACAAACAACATGTATATGTATATGTGTGATGTATATAAACAAACAAAAATGTCAGCTGATGTATAAACAAACAACACAGAAAGACTTCTTGGAAAGATGATGCTTAATCTCTGTCTAGAATGTTGATGAAGAATGAATCAGGTAAACAAGGAGTTGTGATGTCTTGAACATTCCTGGAAAATAATACAATGTCAAAAGCCACTGATACCTAAAATTGCCTGGAGCTTGGAGAATGCCAAACACTTCCCACATGGCCAAAAGAAATCATTTTAGGACAGACATAGCTTTAAAAGTGGACTATTTCATGATATTTCCATTGTTTAACAATATTTGAGTAAACAACAAAGAAATCAACTTCTCTCAAAGGTATAAGCTGGGCCAGCTCTTAGCTTGTATGAAGTTTTTTATTTCCTGTGTCTTTGAGGAATTGCACCAAGGTGGACACAAACAGCTAAAATTATTTTATCTTGTTTTATGAACATAAAAATGTGTAATACTTGTCAACATGGATAGAAACTATGTTCTATGAAGCCAATATATGGTGAATACAATTTCTCTTTACCATGACAATAAAAGCTATGTTGGCAAAAGGTATGGTTTCTATCTCTAATCATAGCTTTTACAAAATAAACCATTTTTATTAGCTTATGATGGAATTTTGACAAGAATTTAAATACAATTTTTTTTTATTTAAAAAAATTTTATGTTGTATTTCACACTGATAGGTCCCAGTAAGTCTATTAATTGCTGTGAAAAGTGGTAGATATTTTATAGGTGGTTATAATTTTACTATGGCTGTGATTCAATAAACAAGAAACAAAAACATGTTGACTCTGTTGTTATTGCTGTGAATTTTCTGTGGAGTTTACACTTTCATCGTGTGTTCCGTTTTTACTTGGTGGACTTTCTCTGACTTCTTTATGTTATATTTAAGATAAGTAACTTAGAACTGCAAGTGAGGTTTCTAAAAAGGTAGTATTATGGTTTGGAACACTGGAAAAAATCATAGTTCCTATTTTGTCGCATCAATTTTCTAATAATATCTAGCATTTTGATAAGTATTTTGATAAAGATTTCTCCATTTGACATTTAATTTTAAAATATTTTCCTTTCACAAGGACATGTGTAAGCAAATTTGCTCTGAGTCCCTGTGGGGATTAGTTCTGTATTTCCAGAAGTCACATAAATAGAGGGTGGTAGAGGGGTCAAAGTGGTCTCCTTCATAGAACTGATTAAATAAATATTTAACTTACTTAGGAGTAAAAGCTGATTAAAACAGTATTGTTTAAAACCAGATATATGTGCTCTGAAGTTTCTGTAGTTATTTTTATATGTTTATATAATGTAATCACATATTTTCATGAAATTTTTTGAGGTAAATTTTATTTCAGCATTTCTTTGCTAACTTTGTCAATATGTTGAAGCAAAGGTTATTCTTAAAAGACATTTAAAAAGGTATATTTTTGTTTTATTTTGATTTTCACGATCCATTTCACTTATTTTTGACTTTACAAAATTAAAATATTCCAAATGATTTCAAAGTGTTTAAAGAAAATTTATTCGTCTCCTTTGATCCGTTAAAAATACATGTATGTGTTTGTATATAAATATATATGACAGAATGTATTTTCTCTCACTAATCTATTGTTACATAAGAAAGAATTAAAACTCTTTTGCTAATCTATTTTTACATAAGAAAGAATTAAAACACTTTCTCTTAAAAATATATAACTAAAAGTTTCTTTTAAAAGTATACAACCAGTGTTCCAGTCTATGTGTTATTAAGAGTTTAGAATTGAATAAACTAGAGTGCAATATTGAGGGCCACTATCTAACATTGTAGATAACTGTTGTACTGCTTCTGATTCTCTAAGTAAATCAAGTGCAAATTATTCAAATTAATTTTCTAAATATTCTTTGAAATGCATACATCAAAATAGATTACATATGGCAATTATGTGGACTCTGTTATAAAAGAGGTACTCTAAACCAAACTCAAATTATGGTTTCTAAAGTAGTAACTGAACTTTATGAACTAGAAGGTAGAGGCAGTTATACCAGTGTTTGTGACAGCAACTCTGAGATTGTCATTTTGCATAATATGCTGCATGTCATCAGCAGCATAATGCTGGAGCCTCAGGGTCTCTCATTTGTGCAAAACCCTTTTTGTATTACCTTAATACAGTACCTCAATACAGTACCTTAATACAGGTACTGGCTTCTGCAACAGTATCTCCTGAGAGTGTGTTAGAAATGCAATGCCACAGGTATCACCCCTAAACTAATCAAATTCTGCCTTTTCACAAGATCTCCATGTGATTCATGTGCACATTTAAGAAGGACTGTTCTAACTGCACTATTATTGATAAAAATAATGCATAGCAGATAGTTGAAATTCTTAATGAAATGTAAACATCTTTTGCCAAAACACAAAAGTTTCAAATAACTTTTAGGGAAATCCTTTGGTACATAAACCAATTTATAAAATCTATGATGGAAGAATAATATTTTGAGACATTAAACAATATTTAATGTTTTCGTCTATACTTCCTGTATTTCCTCTTTTTCCATCACTCTCCTTCAAACAGTAGGTAGATATTATTAATATGTGCATTGCCTTAAGCGTGAAATGTGATATTCTACAAAGCTGAAATTTTATGATCATACTGTTCCAAAGGCTAAGCCCTCAGTTCAGAGGTCTCAAAATTATGATCTGCAAGCTAAATGCATCCCACAGATGTGTTTTGTCAGTAAAGTGTTTGTCCAGTTTATTTTTAAATTTGGACATATGTAGACAAATGGAGTCCACTATACCTGGCTCCAGTGGCATGGAAAGAGGATTGGGGATCCCTTAAAAGGCCAAGGTTAAACTTTCTCATCAAATTAACTGTATGGAAGCCAAAATAAAAATTTAGAGAAATTATAAAGATATCAATAGCTAACACATAGCACTTCAAATGCAATAAGCATTGTTCTAAGCACTTATTAAATTATTTAATCTCCACAACGACCCCGTAAGATAGATGCTATGATTATGACCATCCCAATATGAGGAAACTGAGGTATAGAAAGATGCTTATTTGCCAAAAGTTCCACAGCTAGTACAATATATGATAGAGTTGAATTTTGAACATAAGTAATATTATGGTGTCAGTCCTTGAAAAACTATGTTGGACCTAGAGTTATGTTTCCTGCACGTAAGAAGTTCTGGGCTCATGTTTTTGCATCTGACACGTGCTTCTTCTCCTTTATAGTGCAGTGTCTATAGTAGACGAATCCAGCACTATTGCAGTCCTAGTGATTCAATAGAAATGGCACACAGAACACTGGGCTGCAGTAGAAGTTACTTTCTACATAGTTGGTAGATCCTTGATGCTGTTGTGTTTTCCCCAGTCTAAAGATACAAAAGGAAGTGAGCTTATAGCCGTGAACTGCTCAGCTTGCTGGAAGTTTGCTTTGTACACAGAGCAAGGCCCTGGAGAGATCCTGGAGAGCTGGGCCCGCCCACTCAGTTACTTACAGAATATTTGTCTTCCACAGTACGTATTTCCTGGTTCATTAGTAAGCACAGTGAGAGTAACCTTGAACCAAGCCCAAGTTGTCATATTTTCCAATCTTGCACCACGCACTGGCCTTTTGCGTTCTGGCCTAGCTCTGCACTCATTTTGTGCATCTGTACAGTTTGCTTCCTATTTCTCACCTAATTTATTTTTTAGATTTTAAATTATTTTTTCTCAATTGCTATGCTTCTAATTTGATGTTTCTGTTTCTAAAGTTTTCGGGTTTTTGAAGTATTTTTATTGCTGTATCATGGTTGTACATACCTTTGGAGTACATGTGATATTTTGATACATGTATACATTGTGCAATGATCAAATCAGTATAATTGGGATATCCCTTGTCATAAACATTTATCTTTTTTTTGCATTGGGAACATTACAATTCTTCTAGCTATTTTGAAGTATACAGTAAATTATTGTTAACTATAATTTTCTTACTGTACAATCAAATACTATAACTTATTCCTTCTATCTAACTGTATTTTTGCACACATTAACCAACTTCTCTTCATCCGTTCTCCTGCCGATTTCCCTTTCCAGCTTTTGGTAACCACTATTCTATCTGCTTCCATGCAATCAACTCTTTTTTAAACGTTTATCTTATGTTTAGGGTACATGTGCAGGATTGTTACATAAGTGAACTGTGCGTTGTCGGGGTTTGGTGTATAGATTACTTCATCACCCAG
This sequence comes from Pongo pygmaeus, assembly GCF_028885625.2. NCBI lineage: Eukaryota > Metazoa > Chordata > Mammalia > Primates > Hominidae > Pongo > Pongo pygmaeus. The sequence goes on from NC_072377.2 coordinate 103,398,883, forward strand.
GTAATGAGCATAGTACCTGATAGGTATTTTTCTTTGATCCTGTCCTTCTTCCCACCCTCCACCCTCAAATAGACCCCAGTGTTCTGTTTGGGTCCACGTGTTCTCGCTGTTTACCTCACACTTATAATTTAGAATATATAGTATTTGGTTTTCTGTTCTGCGTCAGTTTGATTAGGATAATGGTCTCTAGCTCCATCCATGTTGCTGCAAAGAACATTATCTCACTTTTTATGGTTGTTGAGTATCCCATGGTGTATACGTACCATACTTTCTTTATCCTGTCTACCATTGATGGGCATTGAGGTTGATTCCATTTTTGCTATCATGAAGAGTGCCACAATAAACATATGTGTGTATGTGTCTTTACAGTAGAATAAATTATATTCCTTTGGGTATATACCCAGAAATAAGATTGCCAGGTTGAGTGGCAATTCTGTTAGGGCACATATGCAGGATTGTTATGTAGGTAAACTGCGTGTTATGATTGGTTGGTGTACAGATTTGGGACTGCAGATATCTCTTTGATATATACGATTTCCTTTCTTTTTCCCCATGCATTTTAGCATGTGAAATTTAGTGAAAAAACATTATACTATAAAACAAGTTATACAGTAAGACTACAGCAAATTTATTGTATCAAAACGAAAGACAGAGAAGACTGGTGTAAGGGCAGGTCAGTTTGAGATTTGGTGGTGTCCTGATGAAGTGGCCTTGGACTTTACTGTTACAGTGAACTCCTTCCCACTTCCAGCTGCTGGTCGCGGCATCTCCTTGCCTGAGGGCTTTCTCCAGCTGCTCAAAGATGTTCTGCTTGAATGTGAGGGGCCAGAACTACCTGGGAATTAGGACTCTACAGGAGCAGCCCTTGATTTCTTGTTTTATTTGGAGGAGCCTGTCTCCAAGGACATCTTTACTCCCATTCCATGGGAAGGAGGATGACTTATCTGACTGGTGATTTTGGATTCAGTCCTGTCCTCTCTTTCTTTTCGGAAGCCATTTGGTCAACAGGAAGTACATAGGCTGGTTTCCTCTGTGGCATTTGGTCAGGCCCTTGGGAAGAGATCTGGTCATGCCAATGTCTTCGTTGAAAGAAATATCTAATTCAAGGATGAAGTTTGTATCTGTATATCTTGCTTTCTGACTTTTGCCTCTATCTCTCACTTAGTTCTGAACTCTTGAAGGAAGAGGGAGGTCATTAACTATTTCGATAAAGCTGTAACATTTGGCATTTCAGAAGATAAGGGGAAAAAGAATAATAAGAAGAGGGTAAAGAAAAGGGTAAAAAATCAGAAAATTGTCAAACTTGCTAAAGTTAAATCCAGTTGACACTTAGAATAAAATAAAATGAAATAGAAATTATTTGCCATAGCCTAAAAGGCGTATCTACTTCTGCACTTCATCTCCCTTTTCTCTTCGTGTTCATACTATGAGAGTCATAGTGTTTTTTGAACATGCTGAGCTTGTTCCTAACTCATGGTCTTTCTACTTGCTGTTTTCTCTACTTAAAACTCTTCATTTATTTAACAAATGATTATTGAATACCTATAGCATACCAGTGCTGTTCTAGTTATTGGTCATCTCTCAATAAACAGAACAAAGATTTCTGCTAAATTTACAAGTTAGCTGAGGGCCTGAGGCAAGAAAAGGTAAGAAATTAAAAACGTAAATAAATAAATAAATAAATGAGTCATCTGATATATCAGAAAAGCATGCTTTAGAAAAAGAAAAAATGTGTAGCAGGTTAAGAGGATCAGGAACACCTGGGTTTTGGAAGCATGTTGAGATTTTAAGTAGTGGGAGTTGAGCAGTTCAGGGTAGGCCTCATTGAAATGGTAAGATTTGAAGGAAATGAGAGAGCCATAAAGCTATCGAGGGAAGAGTTCTAGATAGAGAGGACAGTCATTTCAAAGCCAATACAAAGGCTAGTGGCACTTGCCTGCTCTGTGCTAGCCAAGTAGGCCTATGTGACTGAAACAGAGTGAACCAAGGGGAGAGTAAAAGGAGTTGTGGCTACAGAAATGGCAGAGCCCTTTCTTGCTGGAGGACATTCTAAGAGCCATGATGAGTTGTGGCTTTTACTTTGAGTGAATTGAAAGATATTTTAGGGCTCTTTTCCTAGATATTCACAGTTCCTATCATTCCATTCTTAGCCCTGATTTCATCTCTTCTGAAAGCTCTCCCCTGACCACCTTATGTAGTTGCCTTTTCATCCTATTTTTTACTCACTTCCCTTGATTTTTCTTTCATATATATTTGTTACTAAAATTATTTTATGTATTCATTGACTTTTGTCTGCCTATTTTGTTTATAGATTTTCTTCACTAGAAGGCAAAGTCCAGGAGGATATTAATTATGTCTTGTTATTTCTATATCCCCAGATCTTAGAACAGTGCCTGACATATAGTAGGCTCTCAGTAAATATTTGCTAAATGAATAGTTGTATTGAAATGGCAATAATCACCTTATATGTGTGTTTTATCCAGGAACATTCACCTGTTTAGAACTAGCCTTAGAAAAGTAAGAAGATAATTAGGCCCACACAAGTTTTGATTTGTGTGTGGAAGAAGACACATGCATAGGAGTAAAGGATGTTTTTAAAAGGATGATTTTAATAGTTAACTATGGAATTTAAACTAGTCATGATGGCAAGTGAAGATGAACATAGTGATGGATAATGAAAACTTATGAAAGTCAATGGACTTGTGGTCTTGAGGAGTCAAAGCATTGATGTAAGATTGCTAGAGATGGAAGCTGGAGAGCCTGGTGGTGTTGTTTATAGTGGGCTTTCTGAAATTAAGAGATCTTGTTAATTTTCTCTTGTTAACTATGAAGACACTCCAAGTGGTCTCTCTGCCTTTAGTATTTTCTTCCTTTAATCTGCCCATTCTACCCCAGTGTGTTTACTTCTCTAAAATGCAACTCAGATATACCATCAACTCCTTATAAAATTCCCTTAATGAGTCCTCACATCTCTGAAACTGATTCTCTTGACTTGCAAACACCTTCTTGATGTGGACTTTGCCTAATTTCTTCTTCAACGTTTTTTCATGGAGTTTCACCTGAGTCACTTAGGTGCAGATAAAAATGACCCGATGTTACATATTGTGCAACATGACTTTGCACATACATTTCTTCTGTGTTTAAAGCATTCTTTCCCTGTTTTATTTACCCAATAAACCCTAAGTATCCTAAGACTTAAGTGGTTTCTTCTTCCGTGAAGCCGTCTTTGCCGTCTGCAGAGTTAATGTCTCTATTCCCTGCTCTACTTTTGCATCTCATCTATATTTTCTAATTTTTTTTATTATGCGTATTGTCATAATATGCCTTCTCCTCTGTAAAGCAGCAATCCTAAGGAAATGGAAAGACTGAATTTTGTTTTAATATCGATGAATCATATTCCCTCAATAAATATTTCTTTGAATGAATGCATGCATAAATGGAAGACTAAACTAATAAACTTGTTAGATCAGTTAACAGTGACTTCCAAAGATGCTTTTTGTTTATTTCAGTACAGGCCAGAGACAGATATTCAATTGTTTGCTGCCAATGGTAGCTTTATTGCTTCTTGCTATTCTGGAATAATTGAATTTTAACATTTCCTTGGAAAATATTGTAGTGTTATGTAAATGTATTGTAGTGTTATGTAAAAAAAGATACACCATATCTTTTATCTCCCTGTCTTTGCTTGTTTCTTTTAGCCAGAATTATCCAACAAAATCTGGCCTTAAAATTGTTTTGCTCAAACACACTAGTTTCACAGAACCGAAGTAAAAAGTTTAATTAAGGCATAATATTAACAACAAATGATTTGGTACTGTTTTGTTATTAGCAAAAAAGTTGCTCAATAAACTAGGCAAACAATGGCAATGAAATGAAAGTAGACCTTTTAAAAGCAATTTAAAATAATTAAATTGTCCATAATAAAGTGGAAATTAATTATGATGATTATTAATGAAAAGATCATTCTGTTTTGTGGAGAAGCTGCTTAAGAGGTGATTAGTATATATTTCATTAGTATCTTTCTTTTGGTGTTGGATAGAATTAACAGATGGAAAATATACTTTCAGAATGCCTGCTAAGTTGTGACTATGGGTTTCCTAAATACGTCAAAAAAAGACTGACTGCTGGCAGATGTGCATAAAAACAAAGAAAACCTTTATATAACAAGAAAAGTCCATATGTTTTAAATGACGTCAAAATAGACAGGAAAATAAGGCATGTGTGAATATGGTAGCTGGTGGCATTGTCAATAAAATCACCTTGCTTAGCATACTTAAGACATATTTCTCATGGATAAAATCCTGTAAGTTTGTGAAAATGTGCAATGCTAATGACACATACAACAATTTAAGTTGAATTCCTCAGAATTTCAAGATTTTTCTCAATCAAATGCAAATGACATTACCTCTTTGAAACATGGCTACTTCTGGTTTTATTCAAATAGTTTTTCAGGCTTTCTGTTAGGCACCATGGCTTGAAACATCTAAGAAGAAACACAGATTTTTTTTTTTAAATGTGTTTCTAACTGAAGATAAAAGAGATTTACTCTTTTTCTAGCTGCAACTATTTGATTTTACTTTTCTTTTTATGGGAAAGTTGTTGCTCAGCTTTCTTTGGAAAAATTGCTTCTGAATTGGAATACTGAGACTTGGTACAAAAGGTAGTGTAACATTTTCTTCAAGCTTATCTCTCTGCAATTAAGTAATCAGAAAGCACAGACGTTCGTAATTTGCTAAAAATAATTTTGTTTACATAATTTTTAAATTATGAGAATGACTAACAACAGTGAAAAAAAGATTCACCCACAAGAATAATCCATTTCTTATTCATCAAGATGGATCAGGTGAAAGCTCAATTTACTTTGTAAAAGTGAATAAAAATTTAATGAATAAGGAGGACATTAAAGAATGTACAATACTCACAGCCGTGGATATAGAAAAGAAAAGAAAGTACAAGAAGAATAGAGAAATATAGAGAAATAGAACTTTAACAACATGGAAAGTACTGTTTTTCTCCCAAATTTAGTAGTTCAATAGATGGTTAAAAAGTTAGTGTTTAGTTTCTTATAGTCCACTGTATAATTTTACATTAAATATAATATTTTCTTTTCTTTTTTTTTTTTTTGAGACAGGGTCTCACTTTGTCACTCAGGCTGGAGTTCAGTGGTTTGCCCTTGGCTCACTGCAACCTCGACCTCCCAAAGTTCAAGCGGTCTTCCTGTCTCAGCTCCCCCAAGTAACTGGGGCTACAGGCGCAGACAACCACACCAGCAAATTTTTGTATTTTTTTGAAAAAATGGGGTTTCACTATGTTGCCCAGGCTGATCTTGAACTCTTGAGCTCAAGCAGTCTGCCCGCCTTGGCCTCCCAAAGTCATGGGATTACAGGCATGAGCCACCACACCCGGCTCAATGTAATATTTTCATATAACAATTCATTTTATTGTATCTTATAGTGATGAATAACTAATAATTAAAATAATTATAATTAATACTATTGATGCTTGGGAAAAAGGGATATCAGGCTGACCGATGAAAGCATGTCCAAATTACCATGGCCTGGTCTGCAAGAAGCTTGGGCCCACTAAGTTGCATTCTAATACAAACATATTTTTGCTGAGAAGCCTGGAAAATTTATTTTACCTAGCCCAAACCCTCTAAAAGGCCTAGAGAAAGATAGCTTATATCTCTTTATATGCCTTTTAGGCTCTTGGCATGTGATAGGTACTATCTTGTACCATAAATCTTGGAAAACTGATTATTTAAAACAAAATGAATGCACTTTATCTTGTTAAATAACATGTCATTTGATTGCATATTTAGGAATATATTATGCTTCTTCATAAATGATACCATAGTGTTGCTAGAATACTAGAAGTAAATTTTTTTGTGTTTTTTTTTTGTTTGAGACCGAGTCTCGCTCTGTAGTGCAGTGGTGTGATCTTGGCTCACTGCAATTTCTGCCTCCAGGGTTCAAGCGATTCTCCTGCCTCAGCCTCCCGAGTAGCTGGGACTACAGGCATGCACCACCACACCCAGCTAATTTTTGTATTTTTAGTAGAGATAGGGTTTCGCCATGTTGGCCAGGCTGGTCTTGAACTCCTGACCTCAGGTGATCCACCCACCTCAGCCTCCCAAAGTGCTAGGATTATAAGCATGAGCCACTCTGCCTGGCCAGAAGTAAAATTTTAAATAAAAGAATACTACAGGTGATACAGTAATACTTGCATTTACTTTGAGTTACTTGGAGATCTATTTTGGGGGAGGGATTTTGCTTCTACAGAATGGAGTAACAGGTACCAAATTGAGCAAGTATGGGATAAATGTTGGCCATTTTAAGAAAATCTTTAAAAAATACTACTTGCATTGTAGAGCAGTGGAGTAGACATTGCTAGTGTTTGCCACACAAGCATATCTGCCATTGGAAGAGCCTCTTTCTTTCCTATTCCAGTGTGATTTTTCAGTCCATTAATCACAGTTCTGTCATCCTTGAGAATGAAAGGATAGCATTTAGTCCTAGCTAAGCCATCCAAAGGCAGGAATCTAAAAGAGACAATCTATGAATTTCTGCCACTTCGTTTTCTCTGGCCCTGTTTCCTGTGGCCTGGTGTTTCACCTCTTCTGTGATTCCATGGATTAGTCTGTGTTCTTAAACGAATCTTCTTTCAGTACTTCCAGGTTTTCAAATGTTCCTACCCCTGGAAAATTAATGAAAGCCAGGACACCCAGAGGAGGTTGCTGCTCATAAAGCAGGAAACCAGGGCCGAGGAAAGGGTGAGAAGTTGCCTGTGATACAGAGGCTCACATATAACTTTGCTGAAGCCTCTTCCAAGCTACTTTGGGACTTGCTGTCTGGGTTGCTGGTGCCCAATTTACAGAGCCATTATGACATCTTGGCTTACATGCTTCTGAGAAGGGTACACAGGAATATGTTTTTCTTTACAAAGATTTGGCTTTCTATATTAAAGCAGGTGGTGTGTTACGCTGAGGTGACATTTTAACCTAAATATGTACAATTTGCTATCATGAGTTTTATATAAATGTTGAATAAACCAACCTATTCTGAGATATAAACTTTACAGTTGCCAGATACCATAAAAATCCTTGCTGGCTTACCTCCAATATATTGTAAGTGAGGATTTAGAAATCAAACATCTTGATGAAGAAGAGTAGATTTAATATCTCACAACTCCACCATGGACACTGTTTCTTCTTACATAAAAGTCAGTAAAGTATAAACTTTCTTTCTGTGACTTTTCATTGCTTTTCATCTCAACGGCAGGAATTGTTTATGGGCCAGGCTCTATTATCTCAATATTGATCCCCACCTTTTAAGGCTTCTTCAGAGATTTATCAAAACACTTGCACAAGAATCAGAGTGGTCAGAAATTGCTTTCTGAGAGCAAATGTCTATTTTGAGTGCAAAGTTAAAAAAAGAGGGGGGTTGTGACCTAACCACCTTCCTTTTTCACTTTTACTGGCACCATTAATTATAGCTCTTAGATGTTTTCCTGCCTTAGTAAATAATAAAGTAAGCATCTTTTTCTGTGTTTACCCTGTGGTCATCAGGAGCGAGTTAGAAGGCAAAGGGAAGCTAGGTATAACCTGCTGTTGAGGACTGTAATCTCAGGCTTGACTTGTGTAGACATAACTTGCTTTCTATCAGTTGGTGTATTGACTCAGGAAACTGCAATAAAGCAGCTATAGGCCATGATTCTTAAATTTGACATACCTTGGCTAAGATAAGTAAACTTGTATGGCATCTACCACTTCCTCTTATCTTTAACATCTGTTGGTCCAAGAGAATTATGAACTTACCTATTGCATTTGCTTAAATTCCCCTTCTAAAGAAATTGGGTTCCAGACCCTGGACTCAGCAAGGCAGACATCCACAAGCCACACAAGTCATGAGGGCTGTGAGACTGGTGGATGAGATACAGGACAGGGAGTCTAGGGAAATTAAAAAGGCACCATCAAAGGCTGAACTAAGATTGAATGCTAAGTGAATAGTTCAGTATCAGGGCCTTTCTGAAAAGGAATGTCAGGGACACTGAAATATATCTCAAGATAAGGGACTGGAATCTGGATATACAATAATAGAGCAAACTGGTCTTCAGTCACCCAGACCTAGACTCCAATGCATCACCCAGACCTAGACTCTAATGCATCAGAGATCTTGCCAGTCTCTACAGATCTGGCTGTCCTCTGCAGGGAGACCGGTCAGATCCCCTGAAGCATTGGATCCTAGATCTGGGTAATTTTCACAAGGAACTGTGCAACTTTTGCTTGGAGATACAGCTGATTAGGGCTGATTTACACAATATTCTCCAGACCTTGCCTATGGGTGAATTAAGTGTGGGACTTCACCAGTCTAACCATTAGATTATAATATATTCAGGAGCATTGTAGAGCTGGCAGTTAGACTCCTAGGACCATTAACTTCTCCAAGACATATCCTTTATGAACCAGATACTGAATCTGATCCTGACAATTTTATAACTTCTGAACATTCCTTAGAACCTTCCATTTCCAATATAAAACAGTAGGGCAGGTCCCTGAGGTCCAGGTCAGAAGTTAGATTTTCAGTGGCCTAAACATACTAGAGAGGAATAAAGTATAAAAGCCTAGGTGGATTCACATGAATGGTAGTAATTACCAACAAAAAGTCACCAGACCAGCCAGGCACGGTGGCTCACGCCTGTAATCCTAGCATTTTGGAAAGCTGAGGTAGGTGGATTGCTTGAGCTCAGTTCGAGACCTGCCTGGGAAACGTGGTGAAACCCCGTCTCTACTAAAATACAAAAAAGTAGTCAGGTGTGGTGGCACGTACCTATAATCACCGCTACATGGGAGCCTAAGGCAGGAGAATTGCTTGAACCCAGGAGGTGGAAGTTGCAGTGAGCTGAGATCATGCCACTGTACTCCAGCCTGGGCGACAGAGCGAGACTCTGCCTCAAGAAAAACAAAACAAAACAAAAGAGAAAAACAAAAAACAAACACCAAAAACAAAAAAACAAATAAAGTCACCAGATTGATGTCTTCTACGACTTTTAAGAACTTTAAGTACTTGTCTTCAAGCTCTTAGCATGAGTTGATGATGCTTATATATTATAAGGGGCATCATATTTTTTGTGGTCTGTGTTTGATTTTTAGAATAGTGGGTAAAATGCATAGGGCAAAGAAGTAGTGAGAATGGGGACTATGGTTTCTCTAAAAAGTGAGTGAAGATATGCAATGCTGATTCTGTCATGACATTGAAGCCAAAATAGTCATACTGTCAATCAAACACAGATATAGCCCATCTAAAAATAATTATTGGCCAGGCACAGTGGCTCACGCCTGTAATCCCAGCACTTTGGGAGGTCAAGGTGGGTGGATCATCTGAGGCCAGGAGTTTGAGACCAGCCTGGACAACATAGCAAAACTCCGTCTCTACTAAAAGTCAGGCATGATGGCAGGTGCCAGTAATCCCAGCACCTGGGAGGCTGAGTCAGGAGAATCGCTTGAACCCGGGATGTGAAGGTTGCAGTGAGCTGAGCTTGTGCCATTACACTCCAGCCTGGGCAACAAGGGCAAAACTTCATCTCAAAAAAAAAAAAAAGAATTATTTGAGCAAGTAATATTTTGCAAAGTGTGCTATTAATCTCGTTTTTCTCTCTTTGGGAAAGAGAAACTTGACTATAATATTTAGTATAGGATACAAGATTTACCAATTTTAGGCATTTTTATGGAAGTACTTGGATAAATTCTTTAACTGCATGCTTTATAGCAACCAAAATATTTTTTAGACCAAAAGAATCTTTATTACAAAATGACAATTTAAATATGGATATTGACATTCATGTATCTTAATAAATGTAGTTATAAATATATTTAGTTATCAACTCCAAAGATTATACTGTGGATTTATGACGTGTACTTTCTGTTTTATAATTTAAAATTTTTAATTATTATGGGTAAATAATTGTGTATAACTATGGGGTACATGTGATGTTTTGATACAGGTATACAATGTGTAATGATCAGATTAGGGTAACTGGAGTATTCATCACATTGAGCATTTATACTTTGTGTTAGAAATTTTCCATTTCTATTCTTTTAATTATTTAAAAATATATAGTAAGTTATGTGGGAAGCTTTAGCCCTTATGACTAAGGTTTTGAATCATTTTTTTCCTGAGGTTTTAATGACTTTCTGTGTGTCTCATGGTTGCATTCTACTGGATTTGGTAGGAAAGGATCACTTTCAAGAGATGACACATATTGGTTTTGTGTCTAGTAGGTGTTAGCATTGTGATAAGCATTGGGAGCATAAGTGAAGAAAAATGAGTCAGCTCCTGCACTCATGGAGATTAAAATTTAATTTGAAAAAAACACATTATTCGGATAATCTTTTAAACATCTCTGAAATTGACACTGTAAATAATGCTGTGGAATGGAGTAACGTGATACTGTCAAGGGGTGACTTGGCCTAGGTAAGGAAATTAGGGGCAGGCCTCCCTGAGAGGTGAAGGATCATTTAGGGAAGTGAATATTTCAGGCAGTAGGAACAGAGCATGCAAAGCTTCATGGCTAAATTGTTTTAAAGGTGTTTCTGCTTCAGCCCTCTCTGCAAAGTGTAATTTTAACTATTCATTAGAGAGGAATGCTCTGTTTTGTGTGATGCTGTGGCTTTCCAATCTTAGCATTCCTGGCTACATCTTTGTTGTCTGTTGTAGTCAGCATTTTGTGCTCTGTACATAAATTATGTCAAATATTACAGTCAAAACCAAATACAACAGAAATACGTCCTGCTTCTCCTTGAGGGGTTATAACGTAAACCATAAAATAAGTGTTGTTAAGGAAAGCGTCCAAGAACCACTCCCTTGACACTTGGACAAATCTCTGACCAGTTGTTTAAATCAGATACTGCCAATTCTGCTTTATAACCATGTTGTGTTTTGAAAGATAATTTGTAAACCTGTTCCTTAAAACCTGGAACTGATTTTTCCATAGAAACAAGCTTTTCAAAGTTTAATAACAGTTTTCCTACCAATTTTGCCCACAAAATTTAAGGCAAAGAGAGAAAAGGAGGAACAAAGTGTTCGTGAATGTTATATCATTGTTACCATGTATTTGACAGAAAAGCTATTTTATCATTTAACCCTCATAATCAAGTGAGGAGGTATTAGAATCCCTATGCTATAGGTTTTTATAGGCTAATACTTTTCCAGTTTACATCTTAAAATGTAGGAGTGCATCTTCCTTTCTTTAGCTGTATCAGTGAGGTTAGGCAGGAACATTTTTTCTTTTGAAGAGAGGGGCTGGGGTGTTTGCTTACTCCTAGTTACAGTTGGTGGCATAACTAGGAAGAAGTGGTGAGACAGGTGTAAACTGACAGGGAGAGTTTTTCAGGACATCAGATCAATCACCATTATCCTCACAACCACCATCTCCCAAGAACACCTCCCAAGCCAGCCCTATAAATACCCTCACCATTGCAATTACAACCACTTATTATTGCTAACCACACCACAGCTATCAGGAAAATACCAATACTGCTTCCTCTACCTTACTATTATCTCAACCATCCTCCCAATATTGCTACTGCTTCCTCTACTGTTTACAGTCACCATCATCTTCCTGATGACCCTTTATTTAGCTAGGCAGCTCCTCACTCCTCTTTGTAAATGGGCCTGGATTTAAACACAAATAATTCTGATCATAGTTTTAAAGTTCTCTGCAGTCCACCCGTAGCCCCTTGAATTAGAGAAGAAAACCATGAATACGCAGGTGAAAAACTATACATGTGTTCCCCAGAGAAAAACATTTCACCAGGGGAATAAAGAGGTAGACAAAGGTAATATTAACTGAATGAGAAAAAGCTACCACAGAAGAGATTAAAGATCAAATCAGTCAACAACGTCAAAGGAGGCTGGTTATAACTAGAGAAATTGAAGGAGAAATAAATGAGAGAGCTTGGAGATACTTTAAAAGGGAGAAAAGATGAAAAATATCACTCTAATAAAAGCTCTTTCTTACCACTAGTGGTAAATTATTATTTATCAAAATTTGGGGGGGAGAAATTAGCAAAATTTGCCATTTTGTTTTAATGTGACTAGTAGAAATACATGAGATAATCTAGATAATAGTCATTCAGAACAAGAATAATCATTCAGAACTAAACAGGGATAGAAATAAGAAAAACTACAGTGGTTGTGGGTAATCCCCTATCATGTTCTCCTCCCTCACTGTTAATGTATAGCAATATTGGTCAAACCCCATAATTTCTGCTAATTTATTGTTTCTCCTCTGGCTGGTAGGGAGAAGGGAAAAGCTTCTGGGTAGTCCTCTGATACTGCTTGTCCCTGCCCATATCTCATGTTTAATTGTAATCTCCAATGTTGGAGGTAGGGCCTAGTCGGGGGTCAGTGGATCATGGGGGTGGATTTCTCATGAATGGCTTAGTACCACTCCCTCGATGCCATCCTTACCATAGTGAGTGACTTTTCATGACATCTGGCTGTTTAAAACTGTATGGCCTCTCTCTCTCTCTCTCTCTGTCTCTGTCTCTCTTTGTCTCCCCTGCTTTTGCCCATGTGATGTGCAAGGTCCCGCTTTGCCTTTCACCATGATTGTGTTTCCAGAGGACTCCCCAGAAGCAGATGCTGGCACTTTGTTTCCTGTACAGCCTGCACATCTGTGATTCATCTAACCACCCCACCTCCTTTTTAAATAATTACCCAGTCTCAGGTATTTCTTTATATAAATGCAAGAACGGCCAAATACACTCTCAAATAAGTTTCTTGAATTGATCATTTCTATTTGAAATGAAGCCTCAGAAACTTGCCCTTTTGAGAAACAAGGTAAAACTTGAAGGCATTTACCAAAAGAACAAGTTGAACTACTGTTAGGCAGAGTGCATTCTGGCCCAGTTTCTTTAACAAATTATAGGGAAAACACAAACAAACTTCAGGTCAAATGCACAATTGTGAGTGCTTAAACGTAAGCCTCTGTTGACTAAAGAAAAACAAAACAAAACACACAGTCTCACTCTATTGCACCAGCTGTAGTGCAGTGGTATAATCATGGCTCATTGTAACCTTCTCTCCCCCCTTTGCTCAAGTGATCCTCCCACCTCAGCCTTCTGAGTAGCTGGAACTGTAGGTGAGAGCCACCAGGCTTAGCTCATTTTTATTTTTATTTTTTGTAGAGAGAAAGTCTCACTATATTGCCCCAGCTCATCTCAAACTCCTGGGATCAAGTGATCCTCCTGCCTTGGCCTCCCAAACTTCTGGGATTACAGGCATGAGCCACTGCTACCAGCCAAAATCAACCTTTTAAAAGAATTAAAGTTGATTTTATTCAGAAATCTTTCACCAAGGACTGTAGCCTGAGGTCTATTGCCCAGAAGCAGCCCTCTGGAAAGAGCCTATCAGACTGCTCTGGCACAGCATTTCAGTGTATTGTTAGTGTATTGATTCTTTGAGCATTAGAAATAATTTTTAATATTAATATATGTATATTGAATGTATATGCATGAATATTTATAGAAACATAGTTGCAGTGCTTATAAAATTCAGCCTAATTAAGGGTAAAGGGAGATTGGATACTTTTACAGATTGTAACCAATTTAATTTCCTTACATTTCTTATCCTTTTGCCATTCCTTCTTTTGAAAATGTGTGGGCCCAATACGAAGCAGTGAGCCAAATAAGCAGTGTAAGTATGCAGAAAACCTGCTTTTTGTTAAAGAAAGTCTACTTGAATTTTGATTGAAAAAGGTATTTTCTTCCAATGGAGATGGTTGATCAAATATGTAAGTCAGGGAAGCAGAAAAAAATGTTTAAAATGAACCATCGCAAGGAAAGAAAAAGAAAGTAAAAAAAAAAAAAAAAAAAGGGAGTTAAAATAGAAAGAGCAAGAAAGAAGTAAGAAAACTTTATATTCAGAAAAATTGTCTTGCCATTTCAAGTAATATTCTTATTTTACTTTGCTGGTGAATATATTAAGGTAGGAAGGATTTTTTTAGTCTTATAAGAATATTATAAATGTGTATACTATTTTAAATAAACAGTACTTTGTTGTATATATTCTTTTATAACCTATCTACTTTAGCAGCTTCCATTCATACTTCTCTCTCCCTTTGACTCTCTGATCTAGCCACAGTGGATTTCTAATGGTACCTTATTTGTACATATTATCTTACACAGATCTTTCTACCTGGGATGTTTTTCCCTCCATTCTTTCCCAAGTTAGCATATATGACAACTTCATATGTCAGGTTACATTGCCATTTTCTCAAAGAAACCTTTTTATCCCCTCTTTCTAGACAAATTCATCATAGTATGTAGTCTTGTAGCACTATCTCTCCTTTTTAGTAGCTAAAGCAGATATAATGTTTCATTTTTCTTAGATTTAATAATGTTTTTCTCCAGGAAAAATAAGCTTTCTGTATGGAAATGGTCAAAACCTTTGCTTGCCATTTCTGAAATATTTATTAGGACTCTATTCTAATTCTTCTGTGTTGTCTGCATAACAAGGATCCTGAAGCCTGAAAATTACATTTTCTAAACTCCCTTGCAGCTGGGTGTTGCAAAGATTGGATAGGTTCTGCCAATTGTAGTCTCTGGAAAGAAGTCAGATTCCTGTTGGGAGGGAAAAGGCATTCTGCCTCTGTTTCTAGCATAAGCCTTGGTGGTAACTACAGGTGATTATGTGCCTGAGGCAGTACCATCAGTAGTTTCAGTAATGAAAGCAGGAAAGCTCCTGCCTGATTTCATCTCCCTAATTCCATCACATGTGTAACAGATTTCCTGCATTGAATCCCTCACTGCCTTGCTTATATTGGTTTCTGATTTCCTAACTGGATCCTGACCAGTAAACCTAGTTCCTAGTGTGTATTATAGAAAAATAAATACACCTATTTTTCCACTCAATATGCCATAGATATGTTTTATGCAATTAAATACAGGTCTAAATCAATACTGATTTTCCAAATCCATTTAAATTACTCCCTTCTAGCTAAGCTATAAAATAGAAATAAGATTCTTTTAAATCCTTTCTATATTAGTGGAAGGTACACTTAATGTTTAACTTTCTATTTGTTTATTTTATCAGGCCTTAGCCACAAATGATAAGGAGTTGTAATTAGGACTTTTGAATTAAATGGATTTACTGAGAATGCATATGGTTCTTTTTAAGCTTAATTTTTATTAATAATTTAGATTTATGAAAACTAGTTAATTTGTTCACACTAATAAAGTATGTTTCAAAATGTATTTTAATATATTCTATGTAAATAAAAATTATTAAAAAATAAACTGGTCATAAATAATAGCTATATTTGGTATCCTATTTGACTGATATTTTCCTTCCTTGTGATATTAGAAAAAAATTATCCCAGAGTCCTATATAGTCCTAATGACATTTCTAAATCTTCAAGAGAGTAACATAAAAGTTTCAGACTTGAAGATTAGTATATAATTGGACAGATCCTGGTTCACCCTAACTTTGAGTGATTTCGGAGGCAGAATAATGTATCCATTGGGAGAAGAATATAACAAATTAAAAATGTCACTCTCTTTAAATTTAAAATAGTTATAATAAAGTGAAAGCCAGGGAACATTATCTTTGTATTAAAAATCATTCGTTGTATTTAAAAAAGTGTCTCAGTATGTACAGAAATGAAAACAAAAATGACAGGCATTTGAACTAAACAAAGAACTGATTAATTTCCAGTTGATTAATCAAAATGAAGTTAAAGTTTCCTGGAAGATTTATTTTGATTTACTTTTTTTTCTAGTAAAAAATAACATATTTTTCTGTTATGTGTTCTCGCCAAACAATATAAACAGTTAAGGCCTTTAGTTAAATATTTTAATGAAAGAGCCTGTTTTTTACATCTAAAGTTTTATATTTGAGTGGAAGTCCATGTAGTTTGTTTGAAATAATCAAGAAAATTGAAAAATGACTTTGGAAGGATATAAACTTATGTTTAAAGTAATTATTATGTGAACATTCTGAATTTTTAAATATTATTTTTTCACTCTGTGGATCTTTAATTTCTAAGAATTATTAAAAAAACTGGTTTAGCTTATAGTTTGTGGGATAGATATTAAAATTTGATGTCTCTAGTCTGAAGAAATGTACAACAAACTTGCATTAACAAGTTATTAGACAATATCTAAACCTAAACGCATCAAGGATCTTAGTTTATGCATCATTTCAATATCTGGTTCATGACTTAAGAGAAGAAGCAGGTATTTCCTTTGTAGTTGTGAAGTCTTATTGTAAGTTTTTTAACTGTTGAATTTTTTAAAAACATAAGTATAAGAGTACTCATACTTATTTCTCTTCTACAAGATTATGTGCCAGATAAAAGGAAAGGGGAAAAAATTAAAATATGTTGTCTACAAAGATCCTTTGTAGCTCCTTTTAGTGGGCAACTAAAAGAAAAAAAGAAAAAGGGAGAATAGGGTGAAGAAAATATACAACAAAATTAGATTTAAAATTTTCTTTTTTTATTATACTTTAAGTTTTAGGGTACATGTGCACAATGTGCAGGTTAGTTACATATGTATACATGTGCCATGTTGGTGTGCTGCACCCATTAACTTGTCATTTAACGTTAGGTATATCTCCTAATACTATCCCTCCCCCCTCCCCCCACCCCACAACAGGCCCCGGTGTGTGATGTTCCCCTTCCTGTGTCCATGTGTTCTCATTGTTCAATTCCCAAAATTTTCTAATGTTTTCCTAAAATTATACTAATCACTGAGCAGGAACAAGGTAGACATCCACAAATACAGGCACACATACGCAATCACACCCTGGCAATTTTTAACTTTTTTATTTTGAAATACTTATAGATTCATAGAAGGTTGGAAAGATAGGGACAGACAGGTTCTGTGTATCAATTTCTTATTTATCTCCCAATGGATACATATTAAATAATTATAGTATAATATCTAAACAAGGAAACTGACATTGATAAAATGTTATTTTACTGATGTGTCATTGTTCTATGTCATTTAATCACAAGTGTAGATTTTTGTAACCACCCCTGCAATCAGGATACAGACCTACTTCATAAATATAAAAATCTGCCTCCTATTAACCTTTAATAATCATACCCACCATTCCCTCACCTATCCCTGAACACTGGCAACTATTACTTTGAACTTTAAAGTGTAAATGCAAACTTCAAATCCTTCTAACAATGAATAAAAAACAAAAAAGCAGGCCACTTACAAGGAGGTGACAGGCAGGCTGATAAAAAGCTTCTTATTAGTAATCTGGACCTCATCTCTGAAAATTAGAGAAATTTTTCTTGAACAAAATACAGTTGAAATATTTATTTGAAGTAAAGTAAGTGAGAAGATTATGTGTTTAGTGCTTCTTCTCTGAAGAGAAGTGCCAAACTTTTTTGGTTAACTTATATCTTCTGAAAAATTTAGTTTTCAACCAAACAGTAAATAGAAGAGGTAAGGTTTTTCTAAAAGAACATAAAGAAAGTTTATGAAAGAGGTCCATCTAACATGTGACTTTTCTCTTTCCATTAAACTATTATGGAATTTTCACTGATAAAAAGTTTCTTCAGACTGGGCACGGTGGCTCACGCCTGTAATCCAGCACTTTGGGAGGCCAAGGTGGACGGATCACCTGAGGTCAGGAGTTCGAGACCAGCCTGACCAACATGGAGAAACCCTCTCTCTACTAAAAAACACAAAATTAGCCGGGTGTGGTGGTGCATGCCTGCAATCCCAGTTATTTGGGAGGCTGAGGCAGGAGAATCACTTGAACCTGGGAAGTGGAGGTTGCAGTGAGCCGAGATCAAGCCATTGCAATCCAGCCTGGGCAACAAGAGTGAAACTCCATCTCAAAAAAAAAAAGTTTATTCAAAGTCTCTTAGAGTTTAGATTAATATGCAGATAACTATCTATATAATTATTTATTTTTATTTCCATAGGTTTATGGGAAACAGGTGGTGTTTGGTTACATGAGTAAGTTCTTTAGTGGTGATTTGTGAGATTTTGGTGCACCCATCACCCAAGCAGCATACACTGTACCCAATTTGTAGTCTTTTATCCCTCACTTTCCTCCCACCATTTTGCGCAAGTCCCCAAAGTCCATTGTATAATTAAATATCTATACAATTTATTGATGCAGAGTAAGAATCCTTTATATATATATAAAATATATATAGTGTATACATATACATGTAATGTGTTATATATAATAGTGTATTCTCTTATTGAGAATTGTATACATACTATACTTAAATATACACACACAATTGAGATTGTATATATATGTGTATATGTATATATATGTGTGTGTATATATATATATAGCCAGGCGTGGTGGCTCATGCCTGTAATCCCAGCACTTTGGGAGGCTGAGATGGGAGGATCACATAAGGGCAGGGTTCAAGACCAGACTGACTAACTGAAACTCCATCTCTACTACAAATACAAAAATTAGCTGGATTTGGTGGCACATGCTTGTAATCCCAGCTACTCAGGAGGCTGAGGCAGGAGAATCGCTGAAACCTGGGAGGCGGAGGTTGCAGTGAGCCGGGATCATGTCGGTGCACTCCAGCCTGGTTGACAGAGTGAGACTCCATTTAAAAAAAAAAAATTTGTTTTATATATATATATATATATATATATAAATTTATATATAAATATACAAATATATAAATTGTATAGTATATCTGCATTGTCTTAATTGAATACATACCTTAGGATATTTTTCTCTCCCTCTTATTGAGGTAGAATTCATCTAACACAAAATTAACTATTTTAAGGTATACAATTACTGGCATTTAGTACATTCATCCAGCTCCAAAAGTTTTAGGACATTTGCTTGAGCTGCTTGAAAGCCCCACTGCAGAGCTTTCTGCTGGCCCCATATGTTATCCACACTTTGGTATAGTCTCCTTCCATATTGACTCTGGGCTTGTCGTTGTGACCTGCTTTGGCCAAAAGGACAACAAAAACAATTCAAACAAAAGCTTGGTAAATGCTGTCATGTTGAGGCTTGCCCTCTCGAAATTCAGCCTCCATGTTAAGAAGTCTTGGCTATTCTCCTGGAAAAGTTATGCAGAAAACAGAAGCACCCTGGTCAAGAGTCTTCCTTGAGATCATAAACAAGGGAAGCCATCTGTGACTTGCCAACAGCAAAACAACTTGCCAATTGACTATTAATGCATGAGTAGCACTCACTTATTCCCACATGGAACTTAGATTAGTTCCCCAGCTAAGCCCTGGCTAAACACCAACACATAGTATTGTGGGCAAAGAAATAGTGGTTATTTTAAGCAAATAAATTTTGAATCACTTAGTTTTGCAACAAACAGTTAATTAAAATACTGCCTTTCAAATATTTTCTGCCGCTCTGCTGTCTACCCATCTAAATGCTACCTCTAATCACAGACTTCTAATATTGAAAAAATCCTGTGCTTGTTTTATGACAGAGTAAAACACAAAAGGAGAGAGTAGAAAACAAAGGAGTGCTTGGACCATAATAGCTCTCAAAATATTAACTCAAAGAGCCCCTTGTATAAAACTACCTTTGAAATCCTGTGGATCCAACTTTGTGCTAAGGTTCTTTTAAACAGGGATCAGAACAGTCTGGATTCTTTCTGGGTAAATTCTAACTTACTTTTTTCCCCCTAAGTCCCTCCTCCATCATTTGGGGAAGATAAGAAGGGATTCTAATTATTAAGTTATGTGTACATATCTACCTGTGTTTCTTGTTTTCTCATGTTATTAGTGGGGATAATAGCAAGTCATTATGGCACATACTGGCCCTCTCACTTGCTCCATCAATCTCTGCAAATACTAATGATGTTCTCTCTTCACAAGTAGACTTAAAGAACAACAAAAAATTAACCTGAAGCTTCTTTCACAAGATAGTTTGTCATTTTTATAAAGTAACTGGTTTTTAAGGAATTCAATTTATCCTTTGTTGTCATTAGTTCGTTTTCTGTGCCTCTAGTTTCAGTTTCACCCTAAGATTGAGAAATTCAGTTTTCATGATGGAGGAGTATTGGACTCAAGTTTCAATACGTTTTTGGGGGTCATAATTATATTAAAATAATGGGCTAGGCACTGTGAGAGATTAAAGTATAACAGATTATCCCTAACTGATATAAAATTAGAGTCCAGTTAATAGAATGCTTTATGTATTCCATTTCGTCTGAGATGAGGGTGAAAAGATACATTATTGTTGGTATTTTAAGCCTCTTAACAGTCAAACAATCATATTTTCCCTAAACATGAAACAAAATAGCTTATATATATTTATTATTATAAAAGTGATATGTGTTATTTCCAAAAACGTGGAAAACAATGAAAAACAAATAAAAATGTTTACAAGTTACCTGTATTTTAGACTACTTACTTGTATCTTTTATGTGTATAAATAAATCAATAGATAGAATGCACACAAGAGAGAGAGCCCAAGAGAGTCATCAGAATGATCGGAGTGAGAGTGAAAGCAAAGACAAGGAGATTATCCAGACTACAGTATAAAGCTGGTTTTATTTCTTACTATGTACTTAAATTTATATTGTAGGCATTTACCTATGAATGTAATAGGCTTAAAAAATTTAATTTTTATAACTGCATAGCATTTTATTTTGTGGATATAACATAAAATACTTACCATTCCTCTACTGTTACATCTCCCTCTCTCATTTTATCACATAGGCAATGTTTTAGTATATTAAAAATCTTTCTGTTTCTTAAATGGAAAAAGTTCTTTAACAAGTTTAGCCTATTATTTATGCTATTTTTAATGTCTTATATACTTCCCCGCCTCCTTGTGCTACCCCTCTCTACTAGTTTACCAATTTAACTCCTGCCCAGATATCTAACAATTGTGTAAGCAAAAGCATTGTTACAATTGGAAGCCCACGTATGTCTAAATATTTAAAAGATGCATATCAAACTAACAGACTTTACATAAAATATGTTCTGTTTACTTACTCATACAAATATACTTTCATAAACACAAACTTGAAAAAGTATGATTTTTATATTACTAAACACTGGCAAAAAATCACAATAAAAATGACTGAATTTAATTAATATTTTCCACATCTGGCCTTCTTTGATGTGCTGAAGATACTTGGATTAAACTCGTCATTTACAAATTATTGATTTATAAAATTTATTTCCTTCGTTTTGGCAAAATCACTAGTCATGTTGTTATAATAAATATTCTCTCATAATTTGTATTCCAAACTAAGCAACTTCTCTTTAATCTTTATAGTCTTATATATCATTTTCTGAATTTAAATTTGAGGGTAAATATCTTTGCCAACATAATAGCAGATGGAATTGTCAATACATTTCTTAAAACAATATCTAAATTGGAAAAAGAAATATACATTTCAATATATAATTTTCAAATATCATGTGGTTGCATATTATGGATTATCATTATATAAATAGTGCAGCATATTTTAACATTATCATATAAATCATTATTATTTATAATCATAATATTCATAATATAGCAAAATGTAGACCCAAACATTTTTTCTCAATTCCTTCTTTCAAATATTTTAATGCTGGAATGTTAGGAAATACAGTATCATCTTTTAAAAAGCAGTATTATGTCTCTCAATATGTCATCTCTGTTTAATTAAGACTATCTTAAGTCTTAGTTAAGACTAGACACTATCTATAGTGACTAGGAAATAGACCATATGAAGTAGTTCATTACTTTTTGTAAGTGGATCTTTTCCTGCAGACAAACATTTTTGCTTTTGAGTTGTATTTTACTGGATTGCCACCTTTTTTTTTTGCTAATTTCCCATGAAGTTTCTTTTAATAGAAAAATACGAAACTTCTTCATCCTTTAAAAAGTGAAACAGCCAAACTTAGATTTATCTAGTTTTTTAAAGGATGTGTTAACATTAGTATTAGCAGAAAAATTTCTTATCGTATGTAGCTATTGACATACTCAAATTTAAGTTTTTTTGTTAGACCATGCTTTGCTCATTATGTGGGATTTTTTTTTTCATAACTCTTCTGATACATTGTATCTTGGCTAAATCAAATCTAATTGGTTTAGCAACATGTAGTTATATTTTCTTTTTTTTTTTTTTTTGACTGTGTAAGAAGCAAGTATTTATTGGAAAAATGTAGAAACAAATAAATCATTTAATTGGTGGTAGCACGACTTTTTTTATTGTTTTCTGTTTGTCTGTTTACCTTGTTGGACAGTTTCTATTTATATAAGGTTGTTGGCTACTCCTGATTTGTTGAGCTTCATTTCTCTTTTTTAAATGTGCAGCTACAAGAAATAATGTAAGTTTTGCTTTTATTTGCAAATCAAGCAAGATCGAGATCACTTCTTAGACCTAACTAACTTTGTCTGCTGAGAGATTATTGAGACATGATCTCCATTTTATTTTTTTTATTTTTTATTTTTATATGACCAATATAAAGTTTATTTTGATTAGGATAGGTACAATGCATGCTTCTTATCCATTTTCTTTTTTTTTTTTTTTTGGCTTTTTTTTTCTTTTATTATTATTATTATTATTATTATACTTTAGGTTTTATGGTACATGTGCGCAATGTGCAGGTAAGTTACATATGTATACATGTGCCATGCTGGTGCGCTGCACCCACCAACTCGTCATCTAGCATTAGGTATATCTCCCAATGCTATCCCTCCCCCCTCCCCCCACCCCACAACAGTCCCCAGAGTGTGATGTTCCCCTTCCTGTGTCCATGTGTTCTCATTGTTCAATTCCCACCTATGAGTGAGAATATGCGGTGTTTGGTTTTTTGTTCTTGCGATAGTTTACTGAGAATGATGATTTCCAATTTCATCCATGTCCCTACAAAGGACGTGAACTCATCATTTTTTATGGCTGCATAGTATTCCATGGTGTATATGTGCCACATTTTCTTAATCCAGTCTATCATTGTTGGACATTTGGGTTGGTTCCAAGTCTTTGCTATTGTGAATAATGCCGCAATAAACATACGTGTGCATGTGTCTTTATAGCAGCATGATTTATAGTCCTTTGGGTATATACCCAGTAATGGGATGGCTGGGTCGAATGGAATTTCTAGTTCTAGATCCCTGAGGAATCGCCACACTGACTTCCACAAGGGTTGAACTAGTTTACAGTCCCACCAACAGTGTAAAAGTGTTCCTATTTCTCCACATCCTCTCCAGCACCTGTTGTTTCCTGACTTTTTAATGATTGCCATTCTAACTGGTGTGAGATGGTATCTCATTGTGGTTTTGATTTGCATTTCTCTGATGGCCAGTGATGGTGAGCATTTTTTCATGTGTTTTTTGGCTGCATAAATGTCTTCTTTTGAGAAGTGTCTGTTCATGTCCTTCGCCCACTTTTTGATGGGGTTGTTTGTTTTTTTCTTGTAAATTTGTTGGAGTTCATTGTAGATTCTGGATATTAGCCCTTTGTCAGATGAGTAGGTTGCGAAAATTTTCTCCCATTTTGTAGGTTGCCTGTTCACTCTGATGGTAGTTTCTTTTGCTGTGCAGAAGCTCTTGAGTTTAATTAGATCCCATTTGTCAATTTTGGCTTTTGTTGCCATTGCTTTTGGTGTTTTCGACATGAAGTCCTTGCCCATGCCTATGTCCTGAATGGTAATGCCTAGGTTTTCTTCTAGGGTTTTTATGGTTTTAGGTCTAACATTTAAGTCTTGAATCCATCTTGAATTGATTTTTGTATAAGGTGTAAGGAAGGGATCCAGTTTCAGCTTTCTACATATGGCTAGCCAGTTTTCCCAGCACCATTTATTAAATAGGGAATCCTTTCCCCATTTCTTGTTTTTGTCAGGTTTGTCAAAGATCAGATACTTGTAGATACGTGGCATTATTTCTGACGGCTCTGTTCTGTTCCATTGATCTATATCTCTGTTTTGGTACCAGTACCATGCTGTTTTGGTTACTGTAGCCTTGTAGTATAGTTTGAAGTCAGGTAGTGTGATGCCTCCAGCTTTGTTCTTTTGGCTTAGGATTGACTTGGCGATGCGGGCTCTTTTTTGGTTCCATATGAACTTTAAAGTAGTTTTTTCCAATTCTGTGAAGAAAGTCATTGGTAGCTTGATGGGGATGGCATTGAATCTGTAAATTACCTTGGGAAGGATGGCCATTTTCATGATATTGATTCTTCCTACCCATGAGCATGGAATGTTCTTCCATTTGTTTGTATCCTCTTTTATTTCCTTGAGCAGTGGTTTGTAGTTCTCCTTGAAGAGGTCTTTCTCATCCCTTGTAAGTTGGATTCCTAGGTATTTGATTCTCTTTGAAGCAATTGTGAATGGGAGTTCACTCATGATTTGGCTCTCTGTTTGTCTGTTATTGATGTATAAGAATGCTTGTGATTTTTGCACATTGATTTTGTATCCTGAGACTTTGCTGAAGTTGCTTATCAGCTTAAGGAGATTTTGCGCTGAGACAATGGGGTTTTCTAGATATACTATCATGTCATCTGCAAACAGGGACAATTTGACTTCCTCTTTTCCTAATTGAATACCCTTGATTTCCTTCTCCTGCCTAATTGCCCTGGCCAGAACTTCCAACACTATGTTGAATAGAAGTGGTGAGAGAGGGCATCCCTGTCTTGTGCCAGTTTTCAAAGGGAATGCTTCCAGTTTTTGCCCATTCAGTATGATATTGGCTGTGGGTTTGTCATAAATAGCTCTTATTATTTTGAGATACATCCCATCAATTCCTAATTTATTGAGAGTTTTTAGCATGAAGGGTTGTTGAATTTTGTCAAAGGCCTTTTCTGCATCTATTGAGATAATCATGTGGTTTTTGTCTTTCATTCTGTTTATATGCTGGATTACATTTATTGATTTGCGTATATTGAACCAGCCTTGCATCCCAGGGATGAAGCCCACTTGATCATGGTGGATAAGCTTTTTGATGTGCTGCTGGATTCTGTTTGCCAGTATTTTATTGAGGATTTTTGCATCAATGTTCATCAAGGATATTGGTCTAAAATTCTCTTTTTTTGTTGTGTCTCTGCCAGGCTTTGGTATCAGGATGATGCTGGCCTCATAAAATGAGTTAGGGAGGATTCCCTCTTTTTCTATTGATTGGAATAGTTTCAGAAGGAATGGTACCAGCTCCTCCTTGTACCTCTGGTAGAATTCGGCTGTGAATCCATCTGGACCTGGACTTTTTTTGGTTGGTAAGCTATTGATTATTGCCACAATTTCAGCTCCTGTTATTGGTCTATTCAGAGATTCAACTTCTTCCTGGTTTAGTCTTGGGAGGGTGTATGTGTTGAGGAATTTATCCATTTCTTCTAGATTTTCTAGTTTATTTGCATAGAGGTGTTTGTAATATTCTCTGATGGTAGTTTGTATTTCTGTGGGATCGGTGGTGATATCCCCTTTATCATTTTTTATTGCATCTATTTGATTCTTCTCTTTTTTTCTTTATTAATCTTGCTAGCGGTCTATCAATTTTGTTGATCCTTTCAAAAAACCAGCTCCTGGATTCATTGATTTTTTGAAGGGTTTTTTGTGTCTCTATTTCCTTCAGTTCTGCTCTGATTTTAGTTATTTCTTGCCTTCTGCTAGCTTTTGAATGTGTTTGCTCTTGCTTTTCTAGTTCTTTTAATTGTGATGTTAGGGTGTCAATTTTGGATCTTTCCTGCTTTCTCTTGTGGGCATTTAGTGCTATAAATTTCCCTCTACACACTGCTTTGAATGCATCCCAGAGATTCTGGTATGTTGTGTCTTGGTTCTCGTTGGTTTCAAAGAACATCTTTATTTCTTCCTTCATTTCGTTATGTACCCAGTAGTCATTCAGGAGCAGGTTGTTCAGTTTCCACGTAGTTGAGCAGTTTTGAGTGAGATTCTTAATCCTGAGTTCTAGCTTGATTGCACTGTGATCTGAGAGACAGTTTGTTACAATTTCTGTTCTTTTACATTTATTGAGGAGAGCTTTACTTCCAAGGATATGGTCAATTTTGGAATAGGTGTGGTGTGGTGCTGAAAAAAATGTATATTCTGTTGATTTGGAGTGGAGAGTTCTGTAGATGTCTATTAGGTCCGCTTGGTGCAGAGCTGAGTTCAATTCCTGGGTATCCTTGTTGACTTTCTGTCTCGTTGATCTGTCTAATGTTGATAGTGGGGTGTTAAAGTCTCCCATTATTAATGTGTGGGAGTCTAAGTCTCTTTGTAGGTCACTCAGGACTTGCTTTATGAATCTGGGTGCTCCTGTATTGGGTGCATATATATTTAGGATAGTTAGCTCTTCTTGTTGAATTGATCCCTTTACCATTATGTAATGGCCTTCTTTGTCTCTTTTGATCTTTGTTGGTTTAAAGTCTGTTTTATCAGAGACTAGGATTGCAACCCCTGCCTTTTTTTGTTTTCCATTTGCTTGGTAGATCTTCCTCCATCCTTTTATTTTGAGCCTATGTGTGTCTCTGCACGTGAGATGGGTTTCCTGAATACAGCACACTGATGGGTCTTGAGTCTTTATCCAGTTTGCCAGTCTGTGTCTTTTAATTGGAGCATTTAGTCTATTTACATTTAAAATTAATATTGTTATGTGTGAATTTGATCCTGTCATTATGATGTTAGCTGGATATTTTGCTCGTTAGTTGATGCAGTCTCTTCCTAGTCTCGATGTTCTTTACATTTCGGTATGATTTTGCAGTGGCTGGTACCAGTTGTGCCTTTCCATGTTTTGCGCTTCTTTCAGGAGCTCTTTTAGGGCAGGCCTGGTGGTGACAAAATCTCTCAGCATTTGCTTGTCTGTAAAGTATTTTATTTCTCCTTCACTTATGAAGCTTAGTTTGGCAGGATATGAAATTCTGGGTTGAAAATTCTTTTCTTTAAGAATGTTGAATATTGGCCCCCACTCTCTTCTGGCTTGTAGGGTTTCTGCCGAGAGATCCGCTGTTAGTCTGATGGGCTTCCCTTTGATGGTAACCCGACCTTTCTCTCTGGCTGCCCTTAACATTTTTTCCTTCATTTCAACTTTGGTGAATCTGACAATTATGTGTCTTGGAGTTGCTCTTCTCGAGGAGTATCTTTGTGGCGTTCTCTGTATTTCCTGAATCTGAATGTTGGCCTGCCTTGCTAGATTGGGGAAGTTCTCCTGGATAATATCCTTCAGAGTGTTTTCCAACTTGTTTCCATTCTCCCCGTCACTTTCAGGTACACCAATCAGACGTAGATTTGGTCTTTTCACATAGTCCCACATTTCTTGGAGGCTTTGCTCATTTCTTTTTATTCTTTTTTCTCTAAACTTCCCTTCTCGCTTCATTTCATTCATTTCATCTTCCAGGGTTGATACCCTTTCTTCCATTTGATCGCATCGGCTCCTGAGGCTTCTGCATTCTTCACGTAGTTCTCGAGCCTTGGTTTTCAGCTCCATCAGCTCCTTTAAGCACTTCTCTGTATTGGTTATTCTAGTTATACATTCTTCCAAATTTTTTTCAAAGTTTTCAACTTCTTTGCCTTTGGTTTGAATATCCTCCCGTAGCTCGGAGTAATTTGATCGTCTGAAGCCTTCTTCTCTCAGCTCGTCAAAGTCATTCTCCGTCCAGCTTTGTTCCGTTGCTGGTGAGGAACTGCGTTCCTTTGGAGGAGGAGAGGTACTCTGGTTTTTAGAGTTTCCAGTTTTTCTGCTCTGTTTTTTCCCCATCTTTGTGGTTTTATCTACTTTTGGTCTTTGATGATGGTGATGTACAGATGGGTTTTTGGTGTGGATGTCCTTTCTGTTAGTTTTCCTTCTAACAGACAGAACCCTCAGCTGCAGGTCTGTTGGAGTACCTGGCCGGCCGTGTGAGGTGTCAGTCTGCCCCTGCTGGGGGGTGCCTCCCAGTTAGGCTACTCGGGGGTCAGGGGTCAGGGACCCACTTGAGGAGGCAGTCAGCCGGTTCTCAGATCTCCAGCTGTGTGCTGGGAGAACCACTGGTCTCCTCACAGCTGTCAGACAGGGACATTTAAGTCTGCAGAGGTTACTGCTGTCTTTTTGTTTGTCTGTGTCCTGCCCCCAGAGGTGGAGCCTACAGAGGCAGGCAGGCCTCCTTGAGCTGTGGTGGGCTCCACCCAGTTCAAGCTTCCAGGCTGCTTTGTTTACCTAAGCGAGCCTGGGCAATGGCGGGGGCCCCTCCCCCAGCCTCGCTGCTGACTTGCTGTTTGATCTCAGACTGCTGTGCTAGCAATCAGCGAGACTCCGTGGGCGTAGGACCCTCTGAGCCAGGTGCGGGCTATACTCTCCTGGGGCACCGTTTCCTAAGCCCGTAGGAAAAGCACAGTATTCGGGTGGGAGTGGCCCGATTTTCCAGGTGCCGTCTGTCACCCCTGGAAGGGGAACTCCCTGACCCCTTGCACTTCCCGAGTGAGGGAATGCCTCGCCCCTGCTTCGGCTGGCGCACGGTGCACTCACCCACTGACCTGTGCCCACTGTCTGGCACTCCCTAGTGAGATGAACACGGTACCTCAGATGGAAATGCAGAAATCACCCGTCTTCTGCGTCGCTCACGCTGGGAGCTGTAGACCGGAGCTGTTCCTATTCAGCCATCTTGGCTCCTCCCCCCTGAACTAGTTTTTCAGGTTAACTTTGGAATGTCCTTGGCCAAGAGGAGGAGTCCATTCAGATGTTTTTGGGGCTTAGAATTCTATTTTTTTGTTTACAAAGTCACGGTTTCCAAGAACTCATGGATGATGTTAAGCAAGGACTTACTGTATGTATATACAGTTGAAGAACTGGCTCATGTGATTGTGGTGGTTGAGAAGTCCCACAAACTGATCTGCTATCTGCAAGGTGGAGACCCAGAAAAGCAGGTGGTATAATTCTGTCTGAGTTTGATGGCCTGAGAATCAGGAGAGCCAAGGATAAAAATCCCAGTCTGAGGAGGAAAGAAGAAGATGAGATGAGATACTTCAGCTCAGGCAGTGAGACAGGACCAAAAAAGGTCAAATTTCTCCTTACTTTGTCTTTTGTTTTATTCAGGCCCAGAGCAGATTGGATGATGCCCAGTCACCTGGGGGTGGAAAATCTATATTGGAGTCGGCCAATAAAAATGTTAGTCTTATCTAGAAACCCTCGTGGACACACCCAGAAACCCTCATAAACATATGCAGAAACGATGTTTAACCTGAGTACTCATTGATCCACTAAAGCAGGCACATAAAATTAACCATCTCAGGTATACTCCTTTTAAAGGCAAAATGAAGACTATTTCTTTAAAGCTCTTACTAGAAGTCATCCACAAAATTTATTTTCTTATTAATAGTTTTAGGAGAGTGAAGTTCGTGCTTCTTAGGACAAACAGCATGATCGCTAAACGTATCAGCCTTGAAGTCATCAAATAATCAATTTCTAATTTGAGCTCTTTCACTTACTTCATATGTGACCTGGAGTAAGCTGTTTAAATTATGTTTAGTTTCCTCATTTGTAAATCAATTTGCAAATACTCTGGAAATATTCATTGAAAAAATAATTTTTAAGCTCCGATGAGAAGTGAGATATCATATTAGATTCATGCAGTACTCAAAAGATAAGTAGCACTCAAAACATTGACTAGGAAGAATTTGTTATGTTTAAAATAGCAACTCACAAGATCTTGAAAACATAGATATTATATTAATCTGTTCTCATACTGCTAATAAAGACATAGTTAAGACTGGGTAATTTATAAAAGAAAGAGGCTTAATTGACTCACAGTTCTACATGACTGGGGAGGCCTCACAATCATGGTGGAAGGAGTATTAGGAGCAAAGTCATGTCTTACATGGTGGCAGGCAAGATAACTCATGCAGGGGCACTCTCATGTATAAAACCATCAGATCTCATGAGACTTATTCACTGCCACAAGAACAGTATGGGGAAAAATGCTAGCATTATTCAATTATCTTCATATGGACCTGCTCTTGACACATGGAGATTATTACAATTCAAGATGAGATTTGGGTGGGGACACAGAGCCAAAACATATCATTCCACTCATGGCCCCTCCAAAATCTCATGTCTTCACATTTCAAAACCAGTTATGACTTCCCAACAGCCCCTGAAAGTCTTAACTCACTTAAGAATTAACTCAAAAGTCCATAGTCTAAAGTCTCATCTGAGACAAGGCAAGTCCCTTCCATCTATGAGCCTGTAAAATCAAAAGTAAGTTAGTTACTTCCTAGGTACAATGGGGTAAAGGCATTGAGTAAATACACCTACCCCAAATGGGAGAAATTTGACAAAACAAAGATTCTGCAGGCCCCATGCAAGTCTGAAATCCAGAGGGGCAGTTAAATCTTAAAGCTACAGAATGATCACTTTTGACTCCATTTCTCACATCCAGGTTGTGCTGATGCAAGATGTTGGCTCCCATGGCCTTGGGCAACTCTGCCTCTGTGGCTTTGCTGGGTACACACCCGCCTCCCAGCTGCTTTCATGGGCTGGCATTGAGTGTTTGCAGCTTTTCCAGGAGCAATGTGCAAGCTGTCAGTGGATCTACCATTTTGGAGTCTGGAGGATGATGGCCCTCTTCTCACAGCCCCACTAGGCAGCACCCCAGTGGGGAATCTCTGTGGGGGCTCTGACCCCACATTTTCTTTCTGCACTGCCTTAGCAGGGGTTCTCTGGCTTTGCAGCAAACTTCTGCCTAAACATCCAGGCATTTCTATACATCCTCTGAAATCTAGGCATAAGTTCCCAAACCTCATTTCTTGACTTCTGTGCATCCACAGGCCCAACATCATGTGGAAGCTGCCAAGGCTTGGGGCTTGCACCCTCTGAAGCAATGGACTCAACTTTAGATTGGCCCCTTTTAGCCATGGTTGGGATGCAAGGCACCAAGTCCTGAGACTGCGCAAAGCAGGAAGGCTTTGGGCTTGGCTCATGAAACCATTTTTTCCTCCTAGGCCTCCCGGCCTGTGATGGGAGGGGATGCCTTGAAGACCTTTGACATGCCTTGGAGACATTTTCCTCATTGTCTTGGATATTAACATTTGGGTCTTTGTTACTTATGGAAATTTCTGCAGCTGTCTTGAATTTCTCCCCAGAAAATGAGTTTTTCATTTCTATTGCATCATTAGGCTGAAAATTTTTCAAACTTTTATGCCCTACTTTCTCTTGAGTGCTTCACCACTTAGAAATTCCTCCCCTCAGATACCAAAATCATCTCTCTAAAGTTGAAAGTTCCACAAATCTCTAGGGCAGGGACAAAATGCCACCAGTCCAGTTCCAAACAAGTTCCTCATCTCCATCTGAGACCGCCTCAGCCTTATTGTCCATATAGCTATCAGAATTTTGGTCAAAGCCATTCAACAAGTCTTTAGGAAGTACCAAACTTTCACACATTTTCTTATCTTATTCTAAGCCCTCCAAACTGTTCCAACCTTTGTCTGTTACCCAGTTCCAAGGCACTTCCACATTTATGGGTATCTTTACAGCAGCACCCCACTCCTGGTACCAGTTTACTGTAAAGATATAGCCAAGACTGGGTAATTTATAAAGAAAAGAGGTTTAATTGACTCACAGTTCCACATGAGTGGGGAGGCATTACAATCATGATGGAAGACAAATTAGGAGCAAAGTCATGTCTTACATGGTGGCAGGCAGGATAATTTGTGGAGGTGAACTCCCATTTATAAAACCATTAGATCTTGTGAAACTTATTCACTACCATGAGAACAGTATGAGGGAAACTGCTCCCATGATTCAGTTATCACCACCTGGCCCTACCCTAGACATATGGATAATATTACAATTCAAGGTGAGATTTGGGTGGGGACACAGCCAAACCATATCATCTGTCACTCAGACAGAGTGCAGTGGCACAATTTCAGCTCACTGTAACCTCTGCCTCCTGAGTTCAAGCAATTACCCTGCTTCAGCCTCCCGAGTAGCTGGGATTACAGGTGCATGTCACCATACCTGGCTAATTTTTTGTATTTTAGTACAGATAGGGTTTCACCGTGTTGACAAAGCTGGTCTTAAACTCCTGAGCTCAGACAATCTGCCAGCCTTGGCCTCCTAAAGTACTGGGATTACAGGGGTCAGCCACTGTCTCTGGCCTCTCTTTCTTTTTTTACCCTATAATTAATATTAAACAATAGTATGGTCTCCAAAACCTTTGACATTTAAGATAAGTTTGATTGGCTCCAAATTATTCAAACTGTTCACATGAGCATTGAAATATTATTTGATTTGGATTGACTATGAATAATTCATTATATTTAAATTAGCAATCCACAAGATCTTGAAAACATACATGTTGAGTATTTTATCTAAAAAAGAACTGTGACCAAACATTTAAATTTTGTTTGATTATTATGTTAAATTCTTACGTCAAGAGAACTTCTGCATACACAGGCCCTGTGAGTAGAGATAGATCTCAGAGGCAGAAGAAGAATACAAAACCAGGATAAATAAAGCAAACCAAAATATTGGGTTGGAGCCACGTGCAGTGGTGTGCACCTGTAGTCCCACTTCCTCAAGAGGCTTAGACAGAAGGATCCTTTAAGCCAAGGAGCTCAAGGTTATAATATGCTATTATTGCATCTGTGAATAGCCAGTGCACTCCGGCTTGGGCAACATAACAAGACCCCATCTCTACAATGTGTGTGTATATGTGTGTGTGTGTGTATATATATATACATTATATATATATATACACATTATATATATATACACATTATATATATACATTATATATATATACACATTATATATATGTACATTATATATATATAAAATGTGTATATATATGTATTATGTGTATATATAATACATATTATGTATATATATATTATGTGTATATATATATGTAAATATGCATGAATATATACACACATGTGTCTATCTCCACACATATGTATGTATTAGGAATCGGTATTTTAGTAAACCATGCAAATCTAAGAAGGACACAGAATTCAGAGAGCACTACAAATCAAAGTGCAATAGTCAGGAACTAGATAATATATAGAATTCAATGAACTTTTCATAGATTCAAAAGCCAAGCCAAAAGTTAATAGTCAGGGAATATCTAAACCTTTTCTTGGGCGATGGATAGACTGAGACAAAGCTTTTCTCTTTTTCATTGCACGTACAAGAACCAGAGGCTCTTGCCTAGGGTCAGAGATAAAAATAAGAGAGAAGTTTATAGTAGATAGGTGCCTGGAAATAACAGTACACATACTTCATGAGAAAAATTATAAATGAGTTCTATTTTTTTCCTTCCTTCATTTTTGATGTCATAGCTCAGCCAAACCAAGCTTTCCTTCTTGAAAATGGCCTCTATGAAATTTGCTGTTTTGACAAATATCATTAATGATTTTATCAAGCCAATTGAAGTGAAGCCCCTTTACTATGTCAAACATTTCAAGTTGAATAAGTGTAGTAGCAGCTGAAGAAGTTTCTTAGGTACTCAGTGCTAAAAGACAGTTTTATAAATCAATGATTCTGGAATACTTTTCCTTTCATTTCATCTGTCTTTAATCTACCTCTTCAAAGATCTATTTGACTTATAGAAAAATAAAATGAATCCATCCTCACAAGGTGCAAGAAGATAATTTTAGAACTTCTAGAACTCACTACCCCTATTGCTATCCCCTCACCGCCCCATGAGTTGTATTGTTTAATTTCTTTTAATGGATAGATTTAATAAATGAATACGAAACTGGGTCCCTTTACAGGACAATTAAGTTATACCAATATGTTTATTGACTTTGTTGATAGACAGCTAGCCAAGACCCCCCCAGACCCCATACCCCCACATATTTACTGACACCCATGGGTATAAAATGTAGCAAAATTGATTCATGTACTTTTAACACCAAGGTTATCCACTTGAAGGATTCATAAAGATTAAATGAAAGCAGGGTTAAGATTCTTTACATTTACATCTTGGTCTATTGATTTGCTGGCTTTATTTTTGAAGAATCACATTATTTCACAACTTTAATGTGTTCTTTTAAAGTTGATGCCTTATAAACAAGGATCCTGGATGAATTTTATTTCAAATATTATTGCAGTTTGGACAGCCATATGCTGCCACTTATTTATTATATGGAAAAAGAATAACATTACAAAGTCAAATTATGGGCAGTGTGTATTGGGAAGAGCTGGAAACCAGAAAACCAGAAATCAATCAACTGCTATAACTAGTTAGAGAACCTTGAATAAATCATTTAACCTCCCTGAGTCTCAGTTTTCTTATTTATAAGAGGAGGGAATTTGTACTAGATAACCTTTGGACCCTTTCGGCTAGAAATTAATTTTTCTATTTACCGTTATTCATTTCCAAGTCTCTTTAATCAATAGTTTCCTTGAGAATAGAGACCAAAAAAAGACATTTATATTAGGTAGGATTTTTGGTTTGTTTGCTTGTTTTCCTCTCTTATTCTTATGTAATGGCATATATAAACAATTTAATTCTCAACAGGTGAACAGCAAGGGGAAAAGAGAGGTAAAAACGTGAATAATTATTAAATTGTACAATACAAATTTATTATAAGACAATTGTTCTCTTTCTAGACTCAACTGTTCTAAAATAAACAGTGTAAAATTCATTTTTAATACCTGTATTGAATAAAAATGTTTTGTTTTCATAGTTGGAAGATCATCTCTAAAATTTTGAAAAAATTTCACATAGAAATATGTTTATTTTGTCTCAGTACTATGCAATATATTCATTGTCTCCCTCTTCCAAATTATATGACATGCTTAATATTAGAATGTTATTTATTCAAGCTGCAGTTGATTGCATATGCTAGATTTTATTTTTAACCTTTTGACATTGTTTCAGAAGAATATATTGTTTTCGCATTTATTTGCAAGTAACTTACTATGCTGTAAAGTTGGGAATATAATAGAAAGGCTATTTATATTTGTTTATTGTATTCAAATTTAATATATCTCACTTTCAAGGTAGTTCAAAACTCTTTACATGAGATTTGAAAAACACACATACAACATCATTTGTGATTTGGATGGTTAATAAACATGACAGAAACAAAAAAGGAATCAAGAAATTACAACTACACATATTTTATTCAAATGTTATCATAGCAAAAACTTTGGAAGAGCTATACTTGTTGAACTTTAGGTGGAAGGATATGCTTATGCTGCTATTCCTGCTCTAGTCCCTGCCTAATTCTGAAGTCATTAAACAGGACTGTCCCTTTGTCCCCCATTTATGCAACCCAGGAACATGAACCATTTTAAGTCTCATAAATACACATGATCCTTCTTACTTCAGGATCTCTCTCCATGTTTTATCCTCTTCTTGTAAGCATCTTCTGCTCACTTTTTCCTGACCAATTCCTTCTTAGGCTTATAAGTTCCTCTCAGTGATCATTTCCACAAAAGACTCTTGTCCCCTTCTCTCTTTGGTCTCAAGATATTTCCCTTGATAACAATCTCAATATTATCTTGGATATCTTTCTTTATGATGAAGTGAGGAGTTAAGTAATTAAATATTTAATAGCTGTATTTTTCTGCTGAACATAAGCTTTAAAGGGGCAGGGACTCTCTTGTTTTCTCTCAATTTTCAATACCTAATACAGTATCAACATCTAATACCAAATAGGCATGAAATAAATATTTACTAAATGAATAAATGCAATGCAATTTTAACTTCCTACCATATTAAAAAATCATGATCCCATGTATTTAAACCTGCAGATTTAAGTAGGTGACTCTCATTTCAGGGGGAAAAGCCCACTATTGTTTTAAAGTTTATATGTTTTATTTAAATACAAGTTTTCTTTTTTGGCAGGGCCTTATCAATTCATTTCTAATATATATTTAAACATTTTCCTTTTTAATCTCAAATCAGATATATTGTAATTCTTTCAACTGAATTTTTCATTTTCTGAATATCATACTAATATAGGTATAGGCAATAAATAATTTATTCCAGTATCTAATTCATACTTTTCATTGAATTAAATAATTTCTACGTCATTTTAATTATTAAACTTAGTGGCCCATTAGCTAAGTTAGGGGCTCTATTAAAGTTAGGGGCCCAGTCAGGCATGGTGGTGGTGGCCCAAGTCTATAATCACAGCACTCTGGGAGGCATAGGCAGGAAGGTTGCTTGAGTCCAGGAGTTCAAGACCAGCCAGGGCATCATATCTACAAAAATAAAAATAAAAATAAAAAGGTTAGCCAATCATGGAAGTGCTTGCCTGTAATCCTAACTATTCAGGAGGCTAAGGTGGAGGATCACTCGAGCCTAGGAGTTTCAGGTTACAGTGAGGCTAGAGCTGCATTGTCTCCATACAGCAAGACCCTGTCTGTAAAATAATAATAATAATGATGATGGTGATAAAAAATAAAGTTATAGGCCCATTTGTCACCATTTTTTATATTTTTGTTTCATTATACCTTTACTTCTAAGAACTTATTAACACCAACACATGCTTTAAACTCTAAATAAAAACATCACTAAGAGATAACTTTTCTAAAAAGAATGCTCAACTTCAAACATAATGAATTAGCACCTACTCTGAGCCACTCATGCTTTCTAAAGATATATACAGAATTTTTCAAATTTATTAGTTAAAGTGCTATAGCCAGAAGAGTTAAAATAAAAGGTGCAAAAGAGGAACATAACAGCTTATTAGCCTATTAGCAGTAGAATTAAACATGATTTTGTAATATCCATGCCTATGAGATGGGCTATGAAGGGAAGATAGTATCTCAAAACCAGAGGTCTGCTTGGAGGCCATCTAATCCCAACATGATGAAGGGTGCTTTCTCCACAATTATCTCTCATCTCATAAGTACTAGAACAATTATAAGGATAGGTTTTTCACTCTTTTCAGCATCTCTTTACATTTTTGAACATCCAATATTATTAGAAAGTTTTCTTTTACATTGACATAGAATATGTGATAACTTCCACACATCCTTACCTGTTTGTTTTGAATTCAAACAAAAAACAACACATTTAGTCTACATTTATATTAAACATCTTGAAAGCACATTTTTACTATTGCACCAATATTGGTGTTGGTAGTTCTGAGATCTCTGAAGTTTGACTTACTACTCCAGTATGTAGTTAATTTAGACTAAGGGGCCTAGTCTCATTGGTAAAGCTTAGGTTTACACTTTAGTTTATCTTTACCATCTTGTTCTTTAATTTGTTCTCATCTAAGTTTAGCATATTCTTTCATATTTGAAGAGTATTCCCCCTCTCTCTCTCTCTTTTTTTTTTTTTTTTTTGAGACAGGCTGGAATGCAGTGGTGCAATATCAGCTCACTGTAACCTCTGCCTTCCAAGTTCAAGTGATTCTCCTGCCTCAACTTCCCAGGTAGCTAGGATTACAGGCACCCACCACAGCGCCTGGCTAATTTTTGTGTTTTTATTAGAGATGGGATTTCACCATATTGTCCAGGCTGGTCTCAAATTCCTGACCTCATGTGATCCACCTGCCTTGGCCTCCCAAAGGACTGGGATTACAGAAGTGAGCCACCAGCCCCAGCTGATCTGAAGAGTATTCTTTTCGATAAAGACAGAAGAAAAATAGGAGAAGAGCGATATCACAATGTCATTCATTCTTATTCTGATAGTCATTGCTGGTCAATGCTCTGGAATGAAGAAATATATGGAGAAGTCCAGTCTTCTTCCATGCTCAAAGTAAACTAAAAAAATCCTTTATGTGACCTTATTATTAAACATAAATCTAAGTTTATTGAGAAATCATCTTGGATACTAGTGATATACTTACAAACCCAGGCCAAATTTTATATTTCTTCTTGATTGTATATTATACTGAAAACTGACAGACAATTTGGACATGCACAATCTTAGGCTCTTCTTGGGTAAATGTGACTAGTTTCCAATAATTACAGTTGGGGAAGGTGACTGTTGTCACCCTGACGAAACTCTGACACATGTTCTGCTGCAAACTGGCAAGTAAACATGAACAATTATATAACTTTTGTGATCTGGATGACTTCTGATACGCTGTCCTTTTTGTGCTTCAATAGCATGTGTCATGCAGATCTAAAGGAAATGTAACATTGTTTTAGCAATAGGATTTGGCTGTGCAGACTCAGATAGCAAACAATCCTCTGAATCAGTGTATGGATATCAGTGCACTTAAAAATCAAGGAGAAAATATACGTAAATAAGGGAAACTATGTTTCTCACTGTCGGAATGGGAAATTTCAAATTAGCAATAGGGAAGGCTAGAATGACCCATGTGGTATTGAGCTAGCATTAGCGACATCAGTAGGTGCTAATATTTTAAGCTAATATAGACAATGATGATAGATACATAGACAATTATAGACATGTCTATTTACAGAGATTATGTTCGTTTATTTCTTGGTTCTGTTTGCTCGTAAGACCCGGAAGCAATGGCACTTTAATAGCAATGAGAACAGTTCATAATCACATCTTGATTTTTAGTGTATTATCTAATAAAAGGAACCAGTGTTCCTTGGAGAAATGACTAATTCTAGTACTGGGGCAGGAAATACACAAGGTGAGCCTGGAGCATTTTTTAGAGCCATAAAAAAGGAAGTGCTCATAAAACAAAACAATGGGGTATGTCAAAGAGATGCAAGTGACAACTGAAAGAGCTTCCAATGGCCAAAGTCCGAACAATTTGGGCAACAAAATAATAATATAGTAATGTATTATAACCCAAATTATAAAATAATGATATATGAGTCCAT
The DNA here is from genome assembly GCF_028885625.2 of Pongo pygmaeus. Lineage (NCBI taxonomy): Eukaryota > Metazoa > Chordata > Mammalia > Primates > Hominidae > Pongo > Pongo pygmaeus. Next base: position 103,437,522 of record NC_072377.2, read on the forward strand.
GGCAATATATAACTGGTTAAATTAAATAACTAAATAGGAAAGCAAATACACATATTTATGTGTATACACTTACCAGATTTTATACATTATTTATTTAAGATAAGAAAAATATCAACCACTTCCTTTTTTAGAATCATTTCTCCTTTTTTATTCTAGTCAATCAACAAATTTTGAAAGACAAATTTTACCAATAAAATTTTTATTATTTATCATAATGCTAGTTTCATAACTTGTTAAAGCTATCTCTAGAGAAATATATACCCTTGGAGTATGTATTTCCAATTATGTTTATTAAATGTCCCTTAAGTATGAATTAGGGCTGTGGACACACACACACGCACACACACACACACACACACACACACACACAGAGAGAGAGAGAGTCTATGTTGAAGTATTTTAGAGCAAATTATTGACATTGTAATACTCTTTTTTCCACTTTTTTTTAACTTGTGTTTTTCATATATGACTTTTCCATAGAGCTTTCTGTTCAGCCCTGTCTATTTCTTTGGTCATATACCTCTTGTTTTATTAGATGCAGTTACTCATGATTTTCAGTCAGGACTTCATTGTGGAGACTTTCCTAACTGGTTTTCTGTCTTTCTACTTCTGAATGCTGACTTTTGCCCACATTAGTCACTTTGCTGTCATTAACTATAAGAAAACAAGGTGTCTCTGACTGAAGTTTTCTGTAATTACTTCTTTTCCAACTGGAACTTGCTGTCACATTCATGTTATGCCCAGAGAAGCAGCTGTGTCTGTTACTTTTCAACATTTTTTTTCAGATATAATTTTCAGCCTGTCAAGTTTTTCAGATGTTTAATATTTATCCAAATAAAATATTCTTCTAGGAATTCTTTCATCAGAATTTTTGAGATACATATATATGGCAAGCACAAACAAGATACATTCTCTGCTACCAAAAGATTGCTGTTTAGTTAATGTGTGGGATGCAACAGATAAACAGATAGTAATTATACTGTGTAAAAGCCTTTAGGATAAAGGTGGGCACAGGTGTTTATTAAAACCCATGGAAGGAGTTTCCAAAACAGCCTTTTTGGGAGTGTTTGGTTAGAGAAGGCTTCCTAGAGGAGGTGTCTTCTGAAATGAATCCTAAAACACAAAGGATGATGTATAGAGATGCAGAAATGAAAGAAGACAGGGTGAGCTGAAGCTCAGTTTGGAGAAAGAGAAGTTCATATTCTTGGGATGCAAGTAGCTCAGGAGATGAAGGTGGAGGTAATTGAGGAGTAGCAAAAGATGAGTCGACAACAGTAAGCAGAGAATATATCACAATGGGTCTTCTATGTCATGCTACAGAGTTTGAATATGTTAGAGAATTGACGTAATCACGTTTGTGTATTACAAAGATCATTCCAGGAATAATAAAGAGACAAGATTGACAAGGCCATAATTAGAATCAGGCAGAACACAGCTGCTACTGCTAAGATTTAGCTGAAAAATTATGAGTTAATGAATTAAAACAGTGGAAATATGAACGGAGAGGACATAAATCTCCAGCACCACTCATAGTACCTATCAAAATCAACATTTCATAAACATATTTGAATAAATGAAGCAATAGATAAAATTAAGAAATTTACACTAGGATTTGAAGGGGTGTCCAGCTTGAGCAGCAGAATTGAAAACTATAATAATGAGAGTTAGCATGAGGAAAACTTTGACTCAAAGACAGGCAGAGGCCGGGCACGGTGGCTCGTGCCTGTAATCCCAGCACATTGGGAGGCTGAGGTAGGTGAATCACAAGGTCAGGAGATCGAGACCATCCTGGCGAACACTGTGAAATCCCGTCTCTACTAAAAATACACAAAAATTAGCTGGGCGTGGTGGCAGGCACCTGTAGTCCCAGCTACTCAGGAGGCTGAGGCAGGAGAATGGCATGAACCCAGAGGGTGGAGCTTGCAGTGAGCAGAGATCGCGCCACTGTACTCTAGCCTGGGCAACAGAGCGAGACTCTGTCTCAAAAAAAAAAAAAAAAAAAGGCAGAAATTGGAAATCCAGATGGCAAGAGACTTAAAAGAGGCAGATTTCAAGTGAATAAGTATCTTACCATTATTATATTGTTAGTATTCCAGAAATAATTTTTTAATACAAAAATCTTATATTTTTGACATCTGATTGGATCATTCATAATATACTGCCAAAACAATATAAATTTTATGTTCTCTGTGTTATCTCCACCAAAATGTGTATATCTTCTGGTTTATGAACTTTAATGTAAATATTGTATTACTGCTTAACTACAGTGCCCTTCTGCTGTCTGTCTAGTCTTTCTCTAGCTCTTTTCCTTTCTTACTTAAACCCATGCACACTTACCATGTGTTCTGTGGTCTATCTTGAACATAACTTGCAGTATTTTAATCTGTGCCTATATCTTCTAACCTGTCGGAATTATTGGTAAAGAAGAACCAGATCATTTTTTCAACTCTGTTCTCATTTTCTGAGCTGCCAAGCCAGTTATAGCATTTTACAATATTTGATGATGTGGGTAAATACAGGCTGGAAACACCTGTGCTCAGTAAGTACTACCCCATACCTATGTTCCTAAGCATGTCTCACAAAAAGGCAGATTCACCCAGAAAAATCCTCAAAGAACCCTAGTCTCACCCCTGGTTGGAAGGAGGATCCAATTGTGGATTTGTAAGCAATTCATCATGTTAAGCCTCTGCAAACTCAGCAGACATATTCAAAAGGAACATTAGGAAGATAAGTTCTTAGACTTCCCATAGTGTTCATGTACTTCCTATTTTTACAAAATGTGCTTCAGGCTCTCTAGATTTACATCTGCTCTTCTGGTTTTTTTTTTTTTTGTACCTTACTGATTTGACTCACTCCAAGATTTTGTTTTCTGGTTTAAGGCTGGTCTTCTCCATCATCCTTAGTTATGACCTGAACAGTCAGTTCATCTCTCTTAGGCCAGCTTACATTTCTGCAGCTGCCTGCTGGAGGACAGTGTAGGACAGAGGCACCATGGAGTGATGAAGGGAGAGGTCCTTTACTTACAGGGACTGTTAACAAATTCCATCCAGATGCCAATGATTGTCTGAAAAGGAATGAAAGCTGATGAAATAAAAATACCTATTATAGGCATCAGACAACTCACATTTCATTTGAATTAGCCAAATTTAAATAATATATTTGGTGTTAATATAAGGATCTAGGACTAGAAATATCATTTGATGCAGCAATCCCATCACTAGGTATATACCCAAAGGATTATAAAGCATTCTACTATAAAGACACATGCACACATATGCTTATTGCGGCATTGTTCACAGTAGCAAAGACGTGGAACCAACCCAAATGCCCATCAGTGATAGACTGGATAAAGAAAATGTGGTACATATACACCATGGAATACTTTGCAGCCATAAAAAAGGATGAGATCGTGTCCTTTGCAGGGACATGGATGAAGCTGGAAACCATCATTCTCAGCAAACTAACACAAGAACAGGAAACCAAACACCGCATGTTCTCACTCATAAGTGGGAGTTGAACAATGAGAATACATGGACACACGGAGGGGAACATCATACACTAGGGCCTGTCTGGGGACTGGGGGGCTAGGGGAGGTTTAGCATCAGGAGAAGTACCTAATGGAGACTATGGGTTGATGGGTGCAGAAAACCACCATGGCACGTATATACCTATGTAACAAACCTGCGCATTCTGCACATGTACCCCAGAATTTAAAGTATAATGAAAAATATATATTAGCCAATTCACAGATTAATTTGAAAAAAATATTTTCAATAATATAATTATTGTCTCATTGACATAGCCTGATCTGGATAGCTTATATTTTTTAACATCCCCATTTATAGATAGGAAAATTATTCCTATGGTGATACCAATTTGATTAAGTTTGTTCAATATTTATGTGGTTTAGAATTCCCTAAGTTGGGAATATATTGATATGAATCCAAGTTTCCAAATCACATACAATATTTTATCATGCTACTTAGGACTGCTTGGAAATACAATGTTAACTATCAAATATATTTTAATATTTATAAATAATTTCTTAATTTAAGACATAATATATTTTAAACAAGTGAGTTGTCTTATGGAAATATGTTTGATTAAATTTATTTCAAAACCTTAAAATCATAAGTGGATTATAAATTTACTCTTAGCATTGCAAAGCCCAAAGCATAATGATTAAAAACAGCGTGGAACTGAATTGCCTGGGTCAGTTCTCAAGATTGCTACCTGCTAGCTGTTTGTCTGTGGGAAAGTCACCTAAACTCTGTGTGTCTAATTTTCTTCATCTATAAATTAGGAGTAATGGTAGTATCTTTCTTACAGGGTTGTGGTAAATATAAAATGAGTTACAACTAGCAAAAATCAAAGAACTGGCACAGACGATTATATCTATAATGTGTTTGTTAAATGTTTTAAATGTTCTGTCAGTACAGTGTTGCATAAAATTAAGAATTATAGATGTTATATCATAGAATTTACTTAAACTTGGAATAATACCTTAGTTTTCTAAGATTCTCAGAGGCACAAAAACAAGGCATTTCAATAGAATAAGAATTCTAATGTTATTTTCTTTCTACAGATATCAAATTTATGTCTCGATTAAAATGAGTCTTTCTGATATTTTATTGTCCATCTAAAAATGTATTGTGAATTTTTCAAAAACAAATAAAATGTTGATTATATGGTCAGCAAAATCAATAAGTCTGGCATTTCATATTCATAAAGTTTGATTTATTGTGATTATTACTGGTACTGTTCAATTTCCTATGTGCTGTCTTACCAACAAATAGTATGACTCCTGAAGGTCAAAAATGAAATAAAAAATATTTTGTGCATCTGCTAGTTCAGTCTATTTTGAATGGCAAAGTGGTTGGCAATTGCCTCATTGAAAATTTAATTTTCCTTTCATATCTTTCATCCTCTGTGGTTATATAAATGACTATATTTGCAATCATGCTTTTCCACAGATAAAAGCCTTGTGGGTTCAGTCATTGGTTAAACTTTAAAAATAAATACTGATAAAAGAATTCTTTATATCATATTTTCCTCATTTACTTATTCTAGTTAAGACCAAATTCTTTATGCTATTTTAAACTTTATTTTCTCTATTAAGTTCTCTTATATTGCTGCTATTCAAAATTTGTTTTCCCTACTTCATTGTGCTTCATATTTATGACAGCACAATTCACAATTGCAAAGATATGGAATCAACCTAAGTGTCCATCAATTGAAGTGAATAAAGAAAATGTGATATATATATATGTGTGTGTGTGTATTATATATGTGTATATATATGTGTGTCTGTGTATACATATATATACCATAAAACACTACTTAACCATATAAAAGAGTGAAATAATGTGTTCTTGTTACAACTTGGGTGGAATTGGAGGCCATTATCTTAGGTGAAGTAACTCAGGAATGAAAAAACAAATACCACATACTCTTACTTATAAGTGGGAGCTAAGTTGTGAGTACGCAGAGACATACAGAGTGGTAAAATGGCCATTGAAAACTCAGAAAGGAGAAGGATGCGATGGAGATGAGGGATGAAATATTAGCTATTGGGTATAATGTACACTATTTGGTTGACAGGTACAATAAAAGCCCAGACTTCACCGTTATACAATTCATCCATGTAATCAGAAACCATTTTTTTTTTTCTTGAGACAGGGTCTTACTCTCTCCCACAGGCTGGCGTGCAGTGGTGTGACCACGGCTCCACTGCAGCCTCAACCTCCCAGGCTCAAGCAATCCTCCCACCTTAGCCTCCCAAGTAGCTGGGGCTACAGGCACACGCCACCATGCCCACCTTATTTTTAAATTTTTTGTACAGATGGGGTCTCGCTATGTTGCCAGGGATGGTCTCAAACTCCTGGGCTAAATTGATCCTCCCATGTATGCCTCCCAAAGTGTTGGGATACAGTGCCCAGCCTCAAAGAACACTTGGGCACCTAAAACTATTGAAATAAAAAAAATTAAAGGAAAAAAATAAAATATATTCAAATACAAACCTAATAAGCGTTTGTTTTATGTTAAAATAACATAAAATGACATTTTCAGGTTTCATCATTTTTTTGTTGTTAGCAATAATATTTATATATGTTTAAAAACATCTTCTCTGTTGTTAAAAAGTGAAATTTTTTTGTCTGGCATCCTGTTTTTTTTCACTATGATTACTCAAAATTCACTTGGATGATTTTTATTTTCATTTAAATCATACTGTGCCATATAATTCACTCAAACAGAAAAGGATTCATCCAGGAATCCTTCCATAGTTGATGCTGTTATCTGGTTTGTACACTCCTAGACAAAAAATTTCATGGTCATTTTAATATTAGTTGATATGCCCATTTGTGGCCAAGTCACTTAGGCAAAACCAGAGTGTCTAACTCAATATGTTTTAAAAAATAACTGAACACATACTATAGAAACATCCACTTTCTGTTTATTAAATTGAAAAATACATGTACAAACACACTGAGATCAATCTACAGTTCATATGTAGATCTTTGTACAGTAAGTTTCTGGCCTTATTTTAATTTCTTTTTCCTAAAGACCTTTGTAAGAGAAGTGTCTCTGTTCTCATTCTGTATGGGTAGTGTGGAGAATCTCCTTTTATTATCTCATTCTGAAGCACTTCTAAGTATTCATTTATCCCAATATGGTTCATTTTGAAATACAAAATTTATTCTACTTTAAGGCTCACATGGTAATTACATATAGTTCTGAATCTCTGCAATTCCCCAAACTTTCATCTTCAAAGTACAGAGAAACATTTTGCAAACTTTGTTCAATAAAACATCAGAATCCCTCTGTTAGATTTGGAAACAATGAGATAGTTTGTCTTACTTTAGGATACCAATAATGGATTAAACCATCTTAAGGACTATAAAAATATCCTACTGTAAATAAACCAGCATAATTTTATGTAAAACAGTGTTTACACATTTTAAAGGCCATAATCTCTTTATTTTTTTCTTAAAATTGTTAGGTATGGTTATAAGTAAGTGCTGTTAAAAAGTATAATTGGAAGATGTTGTGATTTCTTTAGTTCTACTAATGCTGTTATTAATACTCCCAAGATACTTGCAACACCACAACCAAATGAGTTAAAGTTCTCTCCATGTCCACTTTGCAAAAAATGCCTGTTGCAGCTGCCTGGAAAGGAATATTATTCCTTTCTTTTCAGCAATGGTGGGTAGTTATGTAAACCACCTTGACTTTGGAACAGAATGAATTTTAGAGTAAGTAATACTTCACTGACTCTTCTTTGCTTAACCAAAAGAATTATTTTGGTTACTTTGGTTCATACTTAATTTGTGTTACTTTATGGATACTACAAGCAGGGTATTGTCATTTAATTATGACATGCTAAGCTTTTCTATTTGAAATTACTGAATTGATGGTGTGGTTGATTAAAATTATATGGCAATATTTACATCTATACATTTATGTCTACATGCATGCAAACATGTAATAATAGTGATTATAAAATATCTACTAAGTGCCAGGCAAGACAGGCAAACCAGGTCATTGTCTTCAAGGGTTTTAGAATCTAGTATGTATTCAGTATGTGCTTACTTGTCTCCAGATTGTGTTTCCACACAAACTTCTACACTTTTTTTTAAACTAGGATAGAAGTGGATGCTCACCTAGATATTGAAGGAAAGTCCTAGGACTAACATTTTAGCATAGAGAATAGCCCAGTAGAAACCCACTCATAAAAGCAATTGGTCAAAAAAGACTCAAACTTCTTTTTTGCTGCCAGCAGCTAGAGGTGAGACAAGTGATACTCATGTGGCTGTGCCATCCTCTCATTTTACCTAACTAAGGAGTTGAAAGACGTCTACAAGGAAAACTACAAAACACTGCTGAAAGAAATCATAGATGATACAAAAAAATGGAAACACATCCCATGCTCATGGATGGGTAGAATCAATATTGTGAAAATGATCATAATGCCAAAAGCAATCTATAAATTTAACGCAATTTCCCTCAAAATACCAGCATCATTCACAGAACTAGAAAAAACAATCCTAAAATTCATATGGAACCAAAAAAGGGCCCAGGTAGCCAAAACAAGACTAAGCAAAAAGAACAAATCTAGAGACATCACATTACCCAACTTCAAACTATACTGTAAGGCTGCAGTCACCAAAAAAACATGGTACTGGTATAAAAATAGGCATATAGACCAATGGAACAGAATAGAGAACCCAGAAATAAAGCCAAATATTTATATCCAACTAATCTTCAATAAAGCAAACAAAAACATAAAGTAGGGAAAAGACATTCTACTCAACAAATGGTGCTGGGATAATTGGCAAGCCACATGTAGAAGAATGAAACTGGATCCTCATTTCTCACCATATACAAAATCAACTCAAGATGGATCAAAGACTTAAATCTAAGACCTGAAACCATAAAAATTCAAAAGATAACTTCTGAAAATCCCTTCTAGTTATTGGTTTAGGCAAAGACTTCATGACCAAGAACCCCAAAGCAAATGCAACAAAAAAGTAAATAGATGGGATCAAATTAAGGTAAAAAGCATCTGCAAAAGAAATAATGAGCAGAGTTAACAGACAACCCACAAAGTTGTAAAAAATCTTCAAAATCTATACGTCGAGAAAGGACTAATATCCAGAATCTACAAGGACCTCAAATTAACAAAAAACCCCAAAAATCCCATCAAGAAGTGAGCTAAGGACATGAATAGGCAATTCTCAAAAGAAGATATACAAATGGCTAACAAGCATATGGAAAAATGTTCAATGTCACTAATTATCAGGGAAACACAAATCAACACCACAATGGGGTACCATCTCACTCTTGCAAGAATGGCCATAATAGAAAAATAAAAAAATAATAGATGTTGGCATGGATGTGGTCAAAAGGGAACACTTTTACACTTGGTGGGAATGTAAACTGGTACAACCACTGTGGGAAACAGTGTGGAGATTCTTTAATGAACTAAAACTAGATCTACCATTTGATCCAGCAATCCCACTCCTGTGTATCTACCCAGAAGTAAAGAAATCATTATATGGAAAAGATACTTGCACACACATATTTATAGCAGCACAATTTGCAATTGCAAAAATATGGGACCAGCCCAAGAGCCTATCCATCAACCAGTGGATAAGGAAAATGTGGTATGTATATACCACAAAATACTACTCAGCCATAAAAAGGGACCAAATAATGGTATTTGCAGCAACCTGGATGGTATTGGAGACTATTGTTCTAAGTAACTCAGGAATGGAAACACCAAACATTGTGTGTTCTCACTGATAATTGGGAGCTAAGTTGTGAGGACAGAACGACATAACGGTACAAGAATGATACAATGGACTTTGGGCCTCAAAGGAAAGGGTCAGGGCGGGGAGGGATAAAAGACTACATAGTGGGTACAGTATACACTTCTTGGGTGATGGATACACCAAAATCTCAGAAATCACCAGTAAAGAACTTATTCATGTAATCAAATACCAACTGTTCCCCAAAAACCTATTGAAATAAATTTAAAAAAAGAACTTAGGATCATGGTGTAGTATGCAGAGCAGTAGAGGAGTTCAGTGGTGATGCCCAGTGCAGGATCCTGACTCTTCTTTTAGTAAGAATTGGCGGTGTACTTTCTGCTGCCTAGTTACCACCCTCCCATCACCACCTTTCTTCCCACCCATTTCCGGGACCAGTTCACTGACTATTCAATTCTGTCACATACCTTGTATCCTTAACATGATTCTTAAACTAGAATTGTTTGTGTATCTTCCAGTTGTTTGGTATCTTCCAACCAAAGAAGTCTGGTTGATAAACCTATTGTGAAAAGCCTAGAGTAGAGGGAAAAAAGAGGAAAATAAATGTGCCCAGAAATGAACATCTCAGTAGCTGTAAGAATTAAAACCTCAAGAGCATGTCCCCAGCTACCAAGGGGGATTTGAATTACAGTATTTGAAATGAGGTAAAATATTTAGTTTCTGTAGTTTCTCCTCTAAGAGGGATTGAAAACCATATATACATACAAAATACACATACTCATTACACTGATTCTCTTGGAATTCTCTGACATTGATAAGAAAAAGGATAGTGGTAAAATTTCATATTTATAATACCTAGGTAAGGTTAATTTTATTTTCGTAGCTCTATATAATCAAATTAAATTAAATAAAACTATAATAAAATTATTCTATTGCTATACCTTATGCATCTTAAAAGGAGAAATTTTAATTTTATATTTTATTTTCTCTATGCTTAGCAATATTTTGTACAATCTCTGTGTGTAGAGACAACTCTGTTAGATTGCATCAGCTTCCCTTTTCTTGAATGTTTTGGTTGAGTAAATAGGCCAAAGGTGTATTGTAGAAGGTGAATTGTAATTTTGGGACACATTCTGTCCCTTCTCTCTTCCCTTACCAATCCCAGTATCCCCTCCCCATTATGTTTGTGTTATTACTTAAAGTGTCTTCATTCTCATAGTAATGTTAGCGGTGAAACTTCAAGTCCCTTCTGAATCTTCCACTCCTTGGCCCCTATTTTTAGTTAGTTGCAAAATGATATAGATGCAAGCCTTCACTGGAGCTTGACTGGTCCTCTCTTATTCTAACTGGCCTTTACAACTTTCTTACTAGGCACCTACAATAAGTACATGGCTTTTCCTCCTTATTTTATCTAACAGCTTACATTTGTGGTTTGTCACTTCAATTCCTTGAAAACATGCTCCCTATTTTAGCATCTATGGTCTTTCACCATATAACTTAAACCGCATTTCTAGGTTGAGAATCCTTAGTAATTTCTCCATGATTTTCATGTCCAATATTGAAAGTAGCCCATGAATTTAAGCACATTTTAAAGTTACCACTTCTGTGATTTTTTTTCTCATGCTGCTCCTCTTGCCAGAGTTCAGAATGACCAATACGTATAAATTGCTTACTATGTTCCAGGCTCTCCATGAGCTTTTGACATGTTTTATCTCAATCTTCATAAAAATCTTATGAAATAGAAATGTAAATTATGCTTATTTTACAACTAAAGGAACTGAGACGCAAATCACGTAAGTCACATGCTCACGGCTGTACAGCTAATAAGTGAAAAAGATCCAAAATCTGACCACAGAGAGTCTAAACCAGCAACAATACCTAATTAATGAACATATGTTAAGTAGATAAAGGTATTTAAGAGATCACGTTCTTTGATTTGTCATGGTTACTATTCAAAATGAATAGTAAGATATCATATTATTATTGACAATGATAATAAAGAAAAGAAAAAAAGGCCTTATCTTTTATTTACACAAGTTTTACTTGTTCCCTAAAGTCTATGCCAAGTGATTCTCCTTCACAATTTCCTGTCCTTTTTTTCTCTGGATGAAATCCATCCCCTTTTTGAGCTCTTATAACTCCTTTCTCATGTTTCTCTGATCCACTGTGGTTTATTCTTGCGTGGATTAGAGCTCTTCTAGAGGCTCATATCCTTGTGTTATGTTTCTGCTAGGCTGTCAGCTTCTCAAGCGTGACTTCTCATTCTGTGGTTCTCTTGAAAAGAGTAGGTGCCCCCAAAATATTTATTCTTAGCATCAAGCTCTTATGAACACAGAATTACAAACAAAAGTGGCTAAACTTAAATTATCTGTGGTATCTTTGATGTCTAAAATTGAAGCATTGTTATTTTTAAAGAAATTCTCACACTACAAATGTATATTTTATTTTTTATTTAAATGTTGAAAAAATATTTTGCATGTTCTTTTCTTATGTTCGTGGTTAAAATACGGAGTTGCTATTTCAGTTTTCAAAAAGGTTATTGCTTTTATGTATCCAGCTATAATTTTTATCTCAGGTTGCAGTTATAATCTGCAACAAGACATTAAGGCCAGTTTTCATATGATCAAATAATCAGGAAGAGTGCAAAATTATCCATGGGCAGGGGCTGAAAAAGCCCGTGAAAATTTGGGGGTCCTGACTTGATGGTTTCAGATAGTGCCTGTTTTTCAAGGCACTTGCTGAAAGTGCCTTGAAATTTAAGCAACATTTCAATAAAAAATAGCAACACAGTCAAATAGGCATTAATCAGTGGGGGACTAGAAGCAGGAAAGCAGCTATAACTCTATTTAGACAATAAGTATGCTGAAATGGGGATCAGGTAGCTGGGTGAATGCCTTTTATTTTTTTTTTTCTGTTTATGATCAATTGGTGCAGAGCAAGGGTACCATGGAGTATAGCTTTGAAGCTAATTTCCGCTCTTTCTGATAATGTGTCGTTTCTCAAATTGATCTGACAAATGTGGATAAATAAAAAAGTGTATTTATTTTACAGTGTTATAGTAGGAAAAGTGTTATCCACAGGATAATGGATAAATACACATTATTTCTACTATTTAGTTTCATTGTGTTCCTGGCATCTGCTAGAGGGTAAGAATACTCTGGGCCATTTCTTTCTTTGATGTTATACTATATTGAAAAAAAGAAAGAAAAGTAAATGCTAACATGGGTTACTACAACAGAGTTATACTTTAAGTTATATGACATTTTCTTTTGTGAAGCCCTTATGTTATCCTGTTTCTTCCCCAAGCCTTCTCCTTAGTACTCCTAGGATTAGAAACTTCCCAATGGCAGGAATATTTTGCTTTTTAAAATAAGATATTTAACAACATATTTTATTTCCTTCTTACATGTCATATGTCTTTGCAAAGTTATTTAAACATCAAGGTTTTGTAGAAATAAAAGGAGAGAATTAAGATAAGTGAAAGCAAGGAAAGAGGAAGATCAAAAAGAGTTCCCTGATAGAAGAAAAATCACCTTGACATTTCCAAAGTGTTGAGAACAGGGCTCAACAAATAGGACACATTCTGGAAATGGGTCTATCCAGCCACATCTTAGAGAGAACAATGGAGCCCTCATTATTGGGCAATTTATGGTGAAGAGCTATACTTGAAGAGCTATACTCCCTTGGAAAGTTCCTGCTGTTGTCAGACCTTGAGGAGCAGAGGTGCAGTGGTAAATCACAGCAGCACTATCGTGGGATACTGGGCTGTTTGGCACCAGGGACAGGTTTGGTGGAAGACAATTTTTCCATGGACTGCAGCAGGGAGGGATGTTTTGGGGATGATTCAAGCACATTGCATTTATTGTGCACTTTATTTTTATTAATATTACATTGTAAAATATAATACGATGAAATAATTATACAAATCACCATAATGTAGAATCAGTGGGAACCCTGAGTTTCTTTTCCTGCAACTAGATGGTCCCATCTCGGGGAGAAGAGAGAGACAGTGACAGATCACCAGGCATTAGATTCTCATAAGGAGTGTACTACTCAGATCCCTTACAAGCACAGTTTACATAGGGTTCATGCTCCCATGAGAATCTAATACCACCACTGATCTGACAGGAGGCAGACCTCAGGCAGTAATGTGAGTGATGGGGAGTGGCTGTAAATACAGATGACGCTTTGCTCACTAGCCTGTAGCTCACTTCCTGCTGTGTGGCCCAGTTCCTAATAGGACACAAACCATTACTGGTCCATGGCCTGGGGATTGGGGATCCATGTTGTAGACTGATGTGAGCATCTTATACTAGGCAGACCAGAGGTGGGCTGGGAGGTTGAGGTGTCAGTGATCATCAGATGGCAGAATTTGGACTGAAATGTTATTGCAGTTTCACTTGTTCAACAGATATCTCCAAAGCATTGGTCTTGGGAAACAAGAATTAAGCTCATTCTTATGCTTTAAATGGTTTGTCCTATACATTTCCCTAAAACATGCCATTACTTTGTTGCATTAAGTAATTCAAAGCTTGAGTTAGAACACTTTTACACTGTTTGTGGGACTGTAAATTAGTTCAACCATTGTGGAAGTCAGTGTGGCGATTCCTCAGGGATCTAGAACTAGAAATACCATTTGACCCAGCCATCCCATTACTGGGTATATACCCAAAGGATTACAAATCATGCTGCTATAAAGACACATGCACGCGTATGTTTATTGCGGCACTATTCACAATAGCAAAGACTTGGAACCAACCCAAATGTCCAACAATGATAGACTGGATCAAGAAAATGTGGCACATGTACACCATGGAATACTGTGCAGCCATAAAAAATGATGAGTTCATGTCCTTTGTAGGGACATGGATGAAACTGGAAACCATCATTCTCAGCAAACTATCACAAGGACACAAAACCAAACACCGCATGTTCTCACTCATAGGTGGGAATTGAACAATGAGAACACATGGACACAGGAAGGGGAACATCACACTCTGGTGACTGTTGTGGGGTGGGGGGAGTGGGGAGGGATAGCACTGGGAGATATATCTAATGCTAAATGATGAGTTGATGGGTGCAGCACACCAACATGGCACGTGTATACATATGTAACAAGCCTGCACGTTGTGCACATGTACCCTAAAACTTAAAGTATAATAATAATAAAATAAAATAAGAATATTAAAAACTGAGGTTGCCAGTGCAATATTAAAAAATAGAAACTATTTAAGAGACAACTCCTACAAATAGGTGACCAACTGTCCTGCTTTCCTGGGAACTGTCCTAGTTTTTGCACTGCAAATCCCACATCCCAAGAAACAGCGCAGTCTCTGGCAAACTAGGACTAAACAGATGCTTGAAGATTAAAATGCCTGTAGTTTCAGAGGTAGTTTTTTTTTCGCCTCAAGAAGCCTTTTATCTTAAGCATCCTCTAACATAGGTAGTGTTTTCTCAATTTCAAGACACTACTGCAGGTCCATCTGTTTAGACAGGTTTTCCTCCATTGATAGGGGAGATAAACTACTGTTATTCCTTCTTTGCATTTATGAGGCTCTTTTCTCTGTATGCATAAAATGCTTTCTAAATGTCTCATTAATCCTCACAACATTCCTGTTGGTAGGGGAGCAAGCATTATAACTTCAGGTAGTGAAGATTCTTGTCACTCTAATAATGGCATTTTATTACTTAGCTTAATGTGATTTTATTGCGGATGCCTGGAAGTTTGAAATAGAGTAGTTTTTGCAAATGGAAATAGTAAATAAACAAAAAACAAACATCTTGGACATAAATGCCTTAGGTTAAATGTTAAAGTTTGACATTGAAGTTTGAGATATGAGAACACATAGTGCCTTCTTTTCCATTTTTGATTTACATTCAGCTTTTCTAGTTTGTTAATTTAGATAGATAGCTTAACATTGCTTGTTTTCTATGGAAATGCTTAAGACTTCTCACATCTTTAGTATGCTTTAACGTGGAAACATGCAATTTTAGAGCTGGAAGGGATTCTAGAGATCATCCAATAGTCTATATTAATAATTCAAATTCTCAATTCCTTTTTTAAGTTAGGAGGGGCAGTATGTTACAGTGGCAAGATTTCTGGAGTGAGTTTCTACATTGTTTATGCCCCTGCCAGGCTGTGGGACTGTCAGAAAGTCCCTTACTCACTCTCAGACTAGGATTTTACACATGAAGATGAAGGGGTTGAACAAAGTAATTGCTGAGGTTGTCTCCAGTTCTGAAATGATAAAGACCAGATGCTTTGGTAGTTTGTAACTCACCTGGGGTCACAGAGTCAAGACCCTTATCCACGTCTCTGAATCCCTGTTCCAATCCACCTCCCACAAACAATCTATTCTCGTGATTTTTAAAATTATTCACATAATAATCCTTCTATTTCACCTCTCCTGAAATAAAACCATATTGAATATTTTCCCTGTGTTTTTTTGCTGGTATCTCCTGAGATTGGAAACACAATCAAACTTGCTTAGTAGGCCACCTGTGTTCATAGACCACCTGCCTAAACAAATTTGCCAAGCACCAATTATATTTCCTAGAGGTGCACTGCATCTGGTGGCCACCTGCTTTATGGGTCTGTGAGCAGCTCATCAAGTGCATTAGGTGGGAAAGTCAGAATTTTTAGGAGGAGAGTAATAAAAACCACAATCCACCAAATTTGTAGAAAATTAAACCTTTAAAATGACAAATATTTGTTGATTGCAAAAAATTCACTTAGCATAACTTGTAGCTTCAGAATTTCACAAATCAAATCGCAAATAGTAATTCTGACCTCCTTATACTTTTTTCCTTTTATTTCTATTGGAATAAACTTTTCCTTCCAAGTGGCAAAAATTGCTAAACATTTTGATTGTTTTATTTGCATGTTATTTCACAGAGATTGAAAACATAATTATTTCCATTTACAGCTGAAGGAGTGTTGGCTGTGTGAGGAAATAATGAAGATATATTAAATAGAAATAGTTTCTGAAGTCCCACCTTAATGTTTTATCCATTAACATCGTTCTCACTTCAGTATTTCATCTCCTTCTCTGGCAGGTTTTACAGCAAGCATTCTATCTTGGGCATTGGTACCATTTCATTCTGCTATATAATTAAGATAGAATGGTCACACAAGTGATTTGCAGTGGTTCTAGAAATAGTAATTAAGGTTTCTACCGTCACACTGTCAGGCATTTATTTTTTTCCCCTCAAACATTAAATGAAACAAACTGTTTAATTACTTGAGCAGCTATACCTGTCTCTTGGGAATTAAAGTGTGCATCCAAGTAGAGGTGAAAAGAGCCATTTTAAACATTACTGGGCAAGCACATAGCTCACTGGGGAATGATTGTACCACTGATCATATGGCTGACAATCCTGTGTAATAACTTCATGATTCTCATCAGAATTTATTCATTTTTTTTACTCTATATTAAAATTCTTCTTTGGGTCACACATTCCAAGATATGTTGGGGATTTATTGCTAGATATTATCAGTCTTACTGTATTTCCTCAAATCTATGATAGACTGTATTTGGTGAACAACCAACAAGGCAAAAACACTTCCATTCATGAATTCAGAGATTTCAAAGTGTGAAAAAGTGCATTCTAGAACGGATGCGATGTGATTGTTTTCAAAATTTTATTATCTGTTGACCCAGGTCTGTGCCAGGACTGTGAGGGCTTATAAATAGTAAATAAAGCTATGACCTTTTAGTTTTGACAAGATCCAATATAAAGTACCATTTAAAAGGACTGTTGTTTCAGAGAGAAAAGTGGGAGATACAATACTAGAGATAGTAATTTTTATTTTCTAATACTATAAGACTAGAAAGTCATGTTCTACAAACAGTTCAAACAGCTTCCAAGGGATTTACTTTCTTTTGAATAACTCATTTTAGACCTGAAAATACTTTATAATATTCCAAGGGAGACAACATCACTATTATAAACAGGCCTTAAATAGTGCCTGAAACTAATGCAAAAAAAATCTTTCGTTCCTATTTTTTTTTCCTGGTTCACAGAAGTTGTGGGTAGAGAATACACAAAGCATTGCTGTATTATTTGGTGCTGACATTTGTATGTGAATAACAGCAACATTTATTATTTTCTTCAAATATCAACCAAATGCTTTCTGACATTGTACTCTAATTTGCAGGATATAGAATCAGGTGTCATAATGACAGTGGAGGTGAGCTGCAAGACTCAGTTTAATGTCTCATTTTTCTCATTTTTCAGAGGTTGTGATAGAAACGTTCTGAAAAAGTCACTTCAGTAATATGAATCTTCATAAATGCAAAGTCTATTGACTTTAACATTCAATTTGGTCGCAAGCTCAAAGGGTTTGAAATTGTACTTAAAAATGTTTTCTTTTTGATAGTCAACAACAAATATTTTCTGAGCAGTCAATGACATTAAGATGAAGTCACAGGAAAACCACAATTCAATGCATAAACATTAAAATTTAGATTTCTATTTTCAGTTGGCAATGTCATCATCTTTCTTATGTGGCAAATAAGGAAATTTTGACATCATTTTTACTGCCTGTCTCTAGCACAAAACTCAATTCCTAATTCATTGTGTGCACTATATATTCGTTGAACTAAACGTATTGTCATGCAATAAATTACTAATTAGTTCATTCAATAAATATCTTTTGATCAACTTATTTTTGCCAGTTCCCTGAGGAAACATTATAGCTGCTTTCTACTTTTTAGTCCCTGTTCTTGCACTTTCCTATGTGTTTTTTTTCTTACTGTAAAATCGACTGAATTATCTTTAGCTTGGCTGCTAGTACTTCATTTTCACTTGATTTTCCATTTTCAGGATAGAGTACATTTCATCTCTCTAGCTATTATTGTCAAAGCTGCATTCTTCATCTGTCACACTGACCCATCTTTCCCTACCTGAAGTCCTTTATCAATTTTCCATTGCATTGAACACCAAGTCTGCAATATTCTCATTATTCCCTAAAGCCTGTTACCAGGAAGATCAAAATACTTTTCCTTTTGCCAGTCACCACCTCTCCCAATTTCTTTTGTTTGCCTTGAATTTGTCTCTTTGGGTGTGGCTCATTTAAACTGTCAACATTTTTTAAATTGTTGCATATTAATTGTACATATTTATGGAGTACAAAGTGATGTTTTAATGCCTACATTGTATAGTGCTCAAATCAGTGTAATTAGCATATCCATCACCTCAAACCTTTATCATTTCTTGTATTAGGAATATTCAAAATTCTCTCTTCTAGCTATTTGAGAATAGATAATAAATTATTGTTAACTATAGTTAGGCTAAAGTGCTATAGAACACCAGAACTTATGCCTCCTATCTAGCTGTAATTTTGTATTCTTTTTTTTTTATTATACTTTAAGTTTTACGGTACATGTGCACAACATGCAGGTTAGTTACATATGTATACGTGTGCCATGTTGGTGTGCTGCACCCATTAACTCATCATTTAACATTAGGTATATCTCCTAATGCTATCCCTCCCCTCTTCCCCCACCCCACAACAGGCCCCGGTGTGTGATGTTCCCCTTCCTGTGTCCATGTATTCTCATTGTTCAATTCCCACCTATGAATGAGAACATGCAGTGTTTGGTTTTGTGTCCTTGCAATAGTTTGCTGAGAATGATGGTTTCCAGCTTCATCCATGTCCCTACAAAGGACATGAACTCATCATTTTTTATGGCTGCATAGTATTCCATGGTGTGTATGTGCCACATTTTCTTGATCCAGTCTATCATTGTTGGACGTTTGAGTTGGTTCCAAGTCTTTGCTATTGTGAATAGTGTCGCAATAAACATACGTGTGTGTGTGTCTTTATAGCAGAATGATTTGTAATCCTTTGGGTATATACCCAGTAATGGGATGGCTGGGTCAAATGGTATTTCTAGTTCTAGATCCCTGAGGAATCGCCACACTGACTTCCACAATGGTTGAACTAGTTTACAGCCCCACCAACAGTGTAAAAGTGTTCCTATTTCTCCACATCCTCTCCAGCACCTGTTGTTTCCTGACTTTTGAATGATTGCCATTCTAACTGGTGTGAGATGGTATCTCATTGTGGCTTTGATTTGCATTTCTCTGATGGCCAGTGATGATGAGCATTTTTTCATGTGTCTGTTGGCTGCATAAATGTCTTCTTTTGAGAAGTGTCTGTTCGTATCCTTCGCCCACTTTTTAATGGGTTTGTTTGTTTTTTTCTTGTAAATTTGTTTGAGTTCATTGTAGATTCTGGATATTAGCCCTTTGTCAGATGTGTAGATTGCAAAACTTTTCTCCGATTCTGTAGGATGCCTGTTCACTCTGATGGTAGTTTCTTTTGCTGTGCAGAAGCTCTTTAGTTTAATTAGATTCCATTTCTCAATTTTGGCTTTTGTTGCCATTGTTTTTGGTGTTTTAGACATGAAGTCCTTGCCCATGCCTATGTCCTGAATAGTATTGCCTAGGTTTTTTTCTACGGTTTTCATGGTTTTAGGTCTAACATTTAAGTCTTTAATCCATCTTGAATTAATTTTTGTATAAGGTGTAAGGAAGGGATCCAGTTTCAGCTTTCTACCTATGGCTAGCCAGTTTTCCCAGCACCATTTATTAAATAGGAAATCCTTTCCCCATTTCTTGTTTTTGTCAGGTTTGTCAAAGATCAGATAGTTGTATATACGTGGCATTATTTCTGAGGGCTGTGTTCTGTTCCATTGACCTATATCTCTGTTTTGATACCAGTACCATGCTGTTTTGGTTACTGTAGCCTTGTAGTATAGTTTGAAATCAGGTAGCATGATGCCTCCAGCTTTGTTCTTTTGGCTTAGGATTGACTTGGCAATGTGGGCTCTCTCAATGAAATAAAAGAGGATACAAACAAATGGAAGAACATTCCATTGTCATGGGTAGGAAGAATCAATATCGTGAAAATGGCCATACTGCCCAAGGTAATTTATAGATTCAGTGCCATCCCCTTCAAGCTACCAATGACTTTCTTCACAGAATTGGAATTTTGTATTCTTTAGCCAAGGTTATATCTATCCTATTCCTATCACTCACACTCTTCCCAGCCTTTAGTAACTACTGCTTTACTCTCTACTTCTGTGAGATCAACTTTTTTAGCTTCCACACATGAATGAGAGCAAGCGTATTTTTCTTTCTGTTCCTGGCTTATTTCACTTAACATAATGTCCTCCAGGTCAGGCTTATTCAGGATGCTGCAAATGACAGGATTCCATTCTTTCTTATGGCTGAATAGTATTCCATTGTGTGTGTGTGTGTGTGTGTGTGTGTATAATGTTTGTATATATACACACATTATGTATGTATGTGTGTATATGTACATAGGTACATATACGTGTGTGTGTATATATATATGTATATATATACAAAACTTTTCTTTATACTTTAATCCATCTGTGGACACTGAGATTGATTGCAAATTATGGCTATTGCGATAGTGCTGCAATAAACATGGGAGTGCAGATATCTCTTGGATATTCTGATTTCCTTGCCTTTGAATATATACCCACTAGTTGGATTTTTGAGTCATATGATAGTTCTATTTTTAGAGTTTTTTTCTAACTTTTATTTTAGGTTTAATGGGTACATGTGCAGTTTGTTACATGGGTAAATTGTATGTCATAGAGGTTTGGTATACAGATAATTTTGTCAACTAGGTAGTCAGCATACTGCCCAATAAGTAGGTTTTCAATTCTCATTCTTCTTTCACCCTCCAACCTCAAGTAGACCACAGCGTATATTGTTCTCTTCTCTGTGTCCTTGTGTATTCGTTGTTTAGCTTCCACTTATAAGTGAGAACATGTGATATTTGGTTTTCTTTTCCTGGTTAGTTTGCTTGGGATAATGATCTCTGGCTCCATCCATGTTGCTGCAAGGGGCATGATCTCATTCTTCTTTAGGGTTGTGTAATATTCCATGGTGTATATGTACTACATTTTCTATACCCAGTTCACCATTGATGGGCATTTAGGTTGATTCCATGTCTTTACTATTGTGAATAGTGCTGTGATAAACATACACGTGCATGTGTCTTCAGAATGGTAGAATGGTTTGTATACCTTTGGGTATTATACACAGTAATGGGGTTGTTGGTTTGAATGGTAGTTCTATCTTAAGTTCTTTGAGAAATCTTCAGACTGTTTTCACAGTTGCTGAATTAATTTACCTTCCCACCAACAGCATATAAGCCTTCCCTTTTCTCTCTAACCTTTCCAGTATCTCTTATTTTTAAATTTTTTAGTAATAATAGTTCTGACTGTGTGAGATGGTATCTCGTTGTGGTTTTGATTTGCATTTCCCTAATGATTACCGATATTGAGCATTTTTATATGCTTTTTGGCTGTGTGTATATCTTCTTTTGAGAAGTGTCTGTTCTTGCTCTTTTCCCATTTTTTAATGAGCTTGTGTGTTTATTTGTTGGCTGTTTAAGTTCCTTATAGATTCTGGATGTTAGAACTTTGTTGTTTGAAAATATTTTCTCACATTCTGTAGGTTGTCTGTTAATAGTTTCTTTTACTGTGTAGAAGCTCTTTAGTTTAATTAGGTCCCAATTATCAATTTTTGTTTTTGTTGCAATTGCTTTTGGAGTCTTTGTCATGAAATCTTTGCCAGAGCTTATGGCCAGAATGATATTTCCTAGGTTATCTTCCAGGGTTTTTATAGTTTTAGGTTTCACATTTACATCTTTAATCCATCTTGAGTTGATTTTTGTATATGGTTAATAAAAAGGGGTCCAGTTTTAATCTTCTGTATATGGCTAGCCAGTTATTGAATATTCTGTATATGGCTAGACCATTTATTGAATAGAAAGTCCTTTTCCTGTTGCTTTTTTTTGGTCTGCTTTGTCAAAGATGGGGTGATTGTAGGTGTGTGGCTTTATTTCTGGAGTCTCTAATCAATTCCATTGGTCTATGTGTCTATTTTTGTACAAGTACCATGCTGTTTTGGTTACTGTAGCCTTGTAGTACAGTCTGAAATCAGGTAGTGTAATGATTTCAACTTTGTTCTTTTTGCTTAGAATTGCTTTGGCTATCTGGGCTCTTTTTTTGGCTTCATATGAATTCTAAGATACTTTTTTTCTAATTCTGTGGAAAATGTCATTGGTAGTTTCATGGGAATGGCATACAATCTGTAAATTGCTTTGGGCAATATGGACATTTTAACAATATTGATTTTTCCTATTCATGAGCATGAAATGTTCTTTTATTTCTTTGTGTCATTTCTGATTCCTTTCAGCAGTGTAATTCTCATTTTAGATATCTTTCACCTCTTTAGTTAGACATATTCTTAAGCATTTCATTCACTTTGTGGCGATTGTGAATGAAATTGTGTTCTTGATTTGGGTCAGCTTGGATGTTATTGGTATATAGAAATGCTACTGACTGTTTTTAGATTGATTTTGTATGCTGAAACTTTGCTGAAGTTATCAGATCCAGGAGTCTTTGTGCAGAGACTATGGGGTTTTCTAGGTATAGAATCATATCATCTGCAAGAGAGGAAGTAGTTTGACTTCCTCTCTTTCTATGTGGGTGACTTTTATTTGTTTCTCTTTCTATATTGCTCTGGCTAGGACTTCTCTATTTTCAGTTTTTTGAGTAACCTTCATACTGTTCTCCATAATGGCTGTGCTAGTTTACATTACCACCAACAATGTATAAGAGTTTCTTTTTCTTGCATCCTCACCAGCACTGGTTATTTTTTGTCCTTTAGGTAATAGTCATTGTAACTGGGGTGAGATGATAGCTCATTTGGCTTTGATTTTCAAGTTATTGACAATTAGTGATGGTGAGCATTTTTTTCATATACTGTTGGCCATTTGTATGTCATCTTTCAAGAAATATCTATATAGATCATTTTCCCATTTTAAAATGGGATCATTTAGTTTTTGCTGTTGAGTTGTTTGAGTTCCATGTATATTCTGGATATTAATACCCTGTTGGATGAATCGTTTGCAAATATTTTCTTCAGTTCTCCCATTTTGCCTTTGTTGCCTGGGCTTTTAAGGTCTTATTCATGAAATTATTTTTCCAAACCAATGTCTTGAAGCATTTCCTCCGTTTTCTTCTAGTAGTTTTATAGTTCCAGGTCTTACAGTTAAGTTATTTTGAATTTATTTTTGTATATGGCAAGAGATATGGGTCTAGTTTAATTCTTCTGCATATGAATATCTATTTAATTTTAATTTTAATGATGTTTTACCCCATAAAAAATTGTCAACATTTTCATTCTTTTGCAGACCACAATTTATTTTGGTATACTTTCCTATTCTAACATGCAAAACATTATTTAAGTAATTAAAACAGCTTCTGAAATGTCATTCTGTCCACTAAATCTTCCTAGACTATTCAAATTAATACAAGCTTACAGTCATCCTAACTAATCAAGATAATGAGATTTCCTTTTATTATACCCATATCTCTCCTGTAGTAATGGAGAGTAATGTTTGTCTTTGAAACACTTCTTAAATTTATTCACCCAAAATTATGTACATAGAATATCTTACATTTTATTCAGTTCTTGATGTATGAATTTGTTCCATTGTTGGTATATCTTATAAACGTTTTCCCATGTCTGTGCTACCTCTTTGATGTCAGGAACTGTTTAAATAATTTTCTCTGAAAATATAAAAAATATATCCAATTAAGTGCTTAATTTTTGGCTGCTTCTGTTCTTTATTAGTTATTCTTAGAACAAAGAATATGATAGTCAGTTACCCAAAATATACTGAAAAGAAATATAAACTAGTGTGATGAGAATTTATTAAAAAAAGAAATGGTCTTTTTTTTGGGGGGGAGGAAAGCCTGTATTTTATACATAAACAGTAAAATTAATTTTATTACACTTGAGAGTTTTTATTTTTACCCTGGGAAATTATGATTCTCTTACTTCAATATGCATGAGAAAAATATAGATAAAGTTATTAAAATTATAAACTATAAGATCCTAGCAGTAGCAATTCAAATTTATCCTAGAATGAGTTCCAGGAGTCACAATTTCAGATTTTAAAATGTAGCTTCTTACTATGCTTCTTGATAATTTTATATTTTCATTGCATTAGGCCATGTCAGCAGGTTGATTTATCCCATTATATGCCTGAAAAAAGAGTCCTTGAAATTAGAATTATTATACCTCTTTCTTATTACCTTACATTACTGTTGCCATTTGAATAAATTCATATAATATCATTTTACATTTTTATTGGAATTTTCATCAAAAATATAAGGCATTCAAATTTTCTGCTCATATACTCTGTGGGAGACATCAGTCACCTGTAATAGAGTGCATTGCTCTGACCATTTTGCAATTTTGCAATGCAGTTGACTGTTAATACTACTGTATCATTTTATAGATTCCAAATAGTCTTTGAAAAGGAGTTATCAGGGCCACTTGTGACAAGAATGTGATGTGCAACAAATAAAAACTTCAGAAGTAACTAGTTTTTCTTGATACTGGACAGCAGACAGGGGTGTGAAGCTATGTAGAAAATAAACATTGTTTCAGTAGGAATATAACACCAGAGGAGGGAGAGTTCTTTAAAATAATTGAACATAGTTTATGGAAATGTTCTCTCCTCCTCCTCTGACTCATTTTCCCTTTCATACCTAACATATGAGTCAATTGTCTTGTTCAGTTTCCTATAAGGTAGTAATATCCCTTTCTTAACAATAACACTGTACCATTTGCCCACTGTACCATTTTCAATAACTTGTACACTACCCCTTTCTATTTCAATTCCCATAATTTTATCCATTTCCTAGGATCAGAGGATTGTGGTATAAACACGTGGTTATCAGAATTAAGTCTTGCTTTCTACTTAGAAGTTTTTTCTTTTTTCTAAATGTCTAATACTTTTATATATTCAATACTTTTTTATTACACTTTAAGTTCTGGGATACATGTGCAGAACATGCAGGTTTGTTACATAGATATACACGTCCCATGGTGGTTTGCTGCACCCATCAACCCGTCATCTACATTAGGTATTTCTCCTAATGCTATCCCTCCCCTAGTGCCCCCATCCCCGACAGATGCCGGTGTGTGATGTTCCCCTCCCTGTGTCCATGTGTTCTCATTGTTCAACTCTCACTTATGAGTGAGAACATGCGGTATTTGCTTTTCCATTCCTGTGTTAGTTTGCTGACAGTGATTTTTTCCAGCTTCATTCATGTCCCTGGAAAGGACATGAACTTACCCTTTTTATTTCTGCATAGTATTCCATGGTGTATATATGTGCCACATTTTTTTTATCCAGAATATCATTGATGGGCATTTGGGTTGGTTCCAAGTCTTTGCTATTGTGAACAGTGCTGCTGCAATAAACATACATGTTCATGTATCTTTATAGTAGAATGATTTATAATCCTTTGGGTATATACCCAGTAATGGGATTGCTGGGTCAGATGGTGTTTCTGAGTCTAGATCCTTGAGCAATCACCACATTGTCTTCCACAATGGTTGAACCAATTTACACTCCCACCAACAGTGTAAAAGCGTTCCTATTTCTCCACATCCTCTCCACATCTGTTAAAACCTGATTTTTTTTTTTGAGATGGAGTCTTGCTCTGTCACCAGGCTGGAGTGCAGTGGCACCATCTTGGCTCACTGCAACCTCTGTCTACAGGGTTCAAGCAATTCTACTGCCTCAGTTTCCAGAGCAGCTGGGACTACAGGCGCACGTTGCCATGCCCAGCTATTTTTTAAATTTATTTATTTTTGTATTTTCGTAGAGACGGGGTTTCACCATGTTGCCCATGCTGGTCTCCAACTCCTGAGCTCAGGCAATCCGCCTGCCTTGGCCTCCCAAAGTACTAGGATTATAGGCGTGAGCCACCGCGCCCAGCCATTTCTCACTTTTTAATGATCATCATTCTAATTGGCATGAGATGGTATCTCATTGTGGTTTTGATTTGGATTTCTCTAATGAGCAGTGACAATGAGCTTTTTTTCATATGTTTGTTGGCTGCATAAATGTCTTCTTTTGAGAAGTGTCTGTTCACATCCTTCACCCACTTTTTGCTGGGGTTGTTTGTTTTTTTTTCTTGTAAATTTGTTTAAGTTTTTTGTAGGTTCTGGATATTAGTCCTTTGTCAGATGGATAGATTGCAAAAGCTTTCTCCCATTCTGTAGGTTGCCTGTTCACTCTGATGATAGTTTCTTTTTCTGTGCAGAAGCTCTTTAATTTAATTGGATCCCATTTGTCAATTTTGGCTTTTGTTGCCATTACTTTTGGTGTTTTAGCATGAAGTCTTTGCCCATGTCTATGTCTTGAATGGTATTATCTATGTTTTCTTCTAGGGTTTTTATGGTTTTAGGTCTTACATTTAAGTCTTTAATCCATCTTGAGTTAATTTTTGTATAAAGTGTAAGGAAGGGATCCAGTTTCAGCTTTCTACATATGGCTAGCCAGTTTTCCCAACACCATTTATTAAATAGGAAATCCTTTCCCCATTGATTGTTTTTCTCAGGTTTGTCAAAGATCAGGTGGTTGTAGATGTGTGTGGCATTATTTCTGAGGCTTTTCTTCTGTTCCATTGGTCTATATCTCTGTTTTGGTGCCAGTACCATGCTGTTTGGTTACTCTAGCCTTGTAGTATATTTTGAAGTCAGGTAGCTTGATGTCTCCAGCTTTGTTCTTTTTGCTTAAGATTGTCTTGGCTATAAGGGCTCTTTTTTGTTTCCATATGAAATTTAAAGTAGTTTTTTTCTAACTCTGTGAAGAAAGTCAATGGTAGCTTTCTGGGGATAGCACTGACTCTATAAATTACTTTGGGCAGTATGGCCATTTTCATGTTATTGTTTCTTCCTATCCATGAGCATGGAATATTTTTCCACTTGATTGTGTCCTCTTTTATTTCCTTGAGCAGTGGTTTGTAGCTCTCCTTGAAGACAGAACTTTTTTCTTTATACTGGATGTATACATGTGTTCATATAAAATATTTATATGGGTATATTTTTAGAAGGAAAATGTAATAAATTTGTATTTGGCTCTAAACAGTATTTCTTTATAAAAATATTTAGTGAGAACAAAAATGACTATTTTATTTTGTTTATAATGTTATCTTTGCTTAAATACCACCTTACCTGCTTTGGTTTTATGTAGCACACTTAAGAAGGCAGAAGCCTTATTAAGTCACACATCTTGCTTAATAAGGAGCTAAGAGAGAGCTAGTTTGTGTAGGTAGAACTGAGGTTTCAGAAATTTTGTCACCAGTAGTCATCTGGAGACATTGGCCATATGTCTATTATAACTTGAAAGTACTGAAAGGGTTTTATACATGACTTGAGAAAGAAAACATAAATATAGAAAACAAATGAATGGACATTGCTATGGTTTTCTCTGTGTCCCCACCCAAATCTCATCTTGAATTGTACTCCCATAATTCCCACGTGTTATGGGAAAGTCGTGGTGGGAGATACTTTGTATCACCATGGGGGAGGGGGTGTTCCCCTATACTGTTCTCATGGTAGTGAATAAGTCTCATGAGATCTGATGGTTTTATCACGAGTTTCTCCTTCTGTATCTTCCCCATTTTCTCTTGCTGTAGATATGTAAGAAGTGCCTTTTGCCTCCTGCCATAATTCTGAGGCCTCCCCAGCCATGTGGAAATGTAAGTCCAATTGAACCTCTTTTTCTTCCCGGTCTTGGGTATGTTTTTAGCAGCAGCATGAAAACAGACATAATACAGGATGAATACAGACATAAAAATTACATGTAGTTTTCATAAAGTTAAACTATACTTAATTATATGCAACAAACTAAACATTTCAGTGGAATTCTGCTAGATGTTGTCAATTCCACCTTCTTGTACACTGGTGAAAACTCATAGCTAACTAGTTCTTGGAAAGTACATTAGTGTGATTTGGTTCCAGAATAACTTTATCTGCATTCGTACAGGAAGATTCTGCAGAACTTTTATAGGTAAGTACTACACTAAATGAAAAGACTAGCAAGTTTGGCAGCAGGGAAACCTAGCCTTCACTGTATTCTCCTTTACAGTATTCATCCCCTTCTGATCCATCATTTCTTTGTATGTTTAATGCTAGTAAAGCTAATTTATAGCTAGACGAGGTTTACATAAAATGGTATGACATGTAAAGTAATTATTGAAGTGCCTGATGCATAGCTGGTTCTTAGCAAATGATAGCTGGTACTATAATGAAATTACTGATGATCACCTATAATTATAAAAATGTTTGTTTCTTTAAATCAAGTTTTAACCTCAGAAAAATTATTGTATCTTAAATTGGAGGGTTTATTTTTAATCTTTATCAACTTTTTTAAAGAGATTTTTACCCTCTAATGTTCTCTGCTAAGTAACTATTACACAGTCTTATTACTAAAGGTATCATTTCTTTGCTCCTGATACCTTTGCGACCCGACTTTTGGGTCAATAACTGGGGAAGGTGAATTACCCTGCTCTGATTTTTATGAGAAACGTCTTCCTCTGGTTGGGGCGGAGATGAAAAATATGCTGTATATATACAAACATGCCTCCCGTGACATTTCCTAAGTTGCTTGATTTAATATACTGTGGGTACAGCCACCAGTATTGATGGCAGACTGTAGAAGAGGCAACAAAGGAAAGATCGACTTGCTCTGGAGGGATATCATTAAATTTCAACTCTTTAGTAATGTTTGTTGTTGTTGTTGTCATCGTCTTTTAATCAGGCATTTAGAGGGTCTGAGCTGATTTTGGTGGGGCAATTTCAGAGACAGAACTCTGGCCTGTGAATAACTTACATTTAAACAGGTCATATATATTCCTCCTTTACAAAGAGTGGAAAAACCACAAAATATTATTCAGATGAAATGAGCTAACCTTTCTTTAGTTAGGATATTGGTTTTTAAATAATATTCTGTGATTCAAAGTTTCATTCCTCTTTAGAAATATCTACTACTTGTTTCCAAAAGTCTAAGTGCCTGTTAAAACTTCCATTGCAATTTATAAACCAAGTTTCTAAGCAATGCAAGTAATTTTATGTATTTATCTCTCTTTGGCAGTTCTAACAGCTGAAGACTTAGCATTAGCTATGAATTTCATTACCGTAATTTTACTCCCATTCCAAATCATTAATATTGATGCTAAATAAATGATAGTGTTAGCCAAACTCAATAATATTATTCTAAACTGCTTAGAAAACGAAGTACACGCTCAGAATTTTTCTCATTGCCTTTGCAAATTGAGAATGAACTGAAATATGACAGCAGAGCTTTACCCAGAGGTTGTAATGTTGCCATTCTTGTTCCCCACATCCCTAATACATGTCGCATTTATAAAAACTAGAAAACTATGGTCTTATCACTGAAGGCTCATTTTTTTTCAAAAATAGTTAAGCCAGAATAGCATTGATCTTTATGCTTTTCTGGCCACTTAAAGTAAATTTTATATATTGGGAGAAATTTGATCTGATGATGCTATTAGACAATGTAGTATATACATTTGATTTTTAAAAATGTATCCATTATCAAACCAAAGACTCGAATTAAAACATCTTACCTGCATCTTTCCCTGATACCATTTACCCTACATCATACATAATTTTTATCTATGTTCTAAACATTTTCTTAGATGTGTTTACTTTGAACCACAGGGAAAATATATGAAGAATCAGTTTGGTAGGAGAATGACTTACCATGAAGAGTAACATTATGATTCCCTCTCTTTCTGTGTCTCTCTGTCTCTCTAGGTATGTACATATACTGCTTCTTGGTTTTTTATGATGTACATATTTTTCTTCTTTGCTTCTTGGCCCTCAGAATCTTTACTGACTGACTTCTTGTTTTAACATTCTTATTAATTTCTTTGGAGCAAGGTAATTTAGAAAGAATTTGGACTTTGTGACTGTTATACTTACATTCTCATTCTAGTTCTGTGACATACTAGGTAAGAGAGTTTGAACAGTTTGAAGATTATTTGCTTTCTTTGGATTTTATTAATTTTATACAATAGAAAGAGATAATGATTATTGTACTGTGGAGAATTTTTGGCAAATAATGGGTTTGCTACAATATTATTTCATCACCTTATTTTCATATTTTCTTTTTGCTGGAATGTGAGTCATTTGTCTTATTTATTTGTGTATATTTATGGCCTAGTCCAATATCTGAGACATTATTGCTCCCTACTAAATGTCTGTTAAATATAAATGGTACCCTACTCCACTTTGAGTCATTTTTATACCCAAAATTCCAAGAGTTTACTCAGACAAGTTCCTGTTAACTGCTGTTGGGTCACTGTTAAACAATCACAGGCCTATGCAGGCATCTTTCCTGGGAATGTTAGATATGACTCACACTTACTTCATTAGGCTTGCAGAGACAAATGTTAAAGTGATGAAGTTTCTAAGATAAAAAATCTAGAATGAAATTATGGCAAATTATATATGTAGTTTTATAGGCAAAAAGAGAACATTTTAAGATGAAAACAACAATTATTATAGTGTCTAAATGCAAAGGACTGAGAAAATATCATGAAGAAAAGAGAGTGGTCAATAATATCCAATATTGGAAGGATGACATGTGAACTAAAATAATGCCCTTAAATTTATTAATTTGGAGTTGATTAATTATAATAAGGGAATACTAATTATCATACCTATAAAAATAATTATGGTGTAAATAAAAACATACTGCTTTGTGTAGATAGTAAGCAATGTATAGAACTTTTTAGGAAGTGATACAGAATATCAGTATGGATCTAAGAATTTAAAGTATTGCATGATATAGCCATATGGAATATTTTAACATGTGAGCCTACTGTGAAAACTTTTTAAATAATTCAGTTTTTATAAATAATTTTTTTTAATATTGAGAAAAGAAAAATCCTCTCAGCCTTCCTTAATGCCCAAAAGGAAAAAAAAAGGAAAATCCTCTTTAGAAAATTCAAATTTAAAACACAAATTATTTGGGCTGTCTGAATCTTCAAACTTTTTTTAATCTTCAAATTTTTAATCTTTTTTGAAGATTAATCTTCAAATTTTAATCTTTTTTTGAAGATTAATCTTCAAATTTTTTACTAAAATCTTCAAATTCATATTAAAATTACTTTATTTTAAAGGACTATTTAAGAGTGAGAGACTATGTGTTTAAACTTTCCCACTAACAGATTTCTCTGTAACTAAGCATTATAGTTACATGATTTATTTCTTAATTAATTCATTTCTTTGTTTTTCCCAATTGAACTTTACACTCTATTTAAAGCAAATTTGTTTGAAGTTTCTTGACACATCATTTTTTTCTGCCTCCACTCCCTTGCTGTATATTCTTTTCATTCTCTGAACATTAGTTTTGTTCTAGACTCATCTTCTTCAAGATTCATTCTACAGTAATCCAGGATAATTAGGTTACATCTAACTCTGTCTACAAACTATGCAGACACAAAGAGATGCATGGGATAGAAACCAATGGTTGTCAATTATACTTTACATTTAAGTAGAGACAGATAGAATTTGCAGTTTGTGACTCAAATCTGTAACTGCTCATCTTCATTCACATTATTGCAATTGATAACTTTTCAGTCTTTCAAAAATATGGAACTCTTCTATCATCCAGTTTCTGTTGAACCCGTATGTTGTCAAAGAAAAAATGCACTAGGCAGAATTAAACAGGCAGGAAAGAATTCATTTGAGACCCTTTTGATAGGGGAGATTCAACTCAACTCCAATGAAACAAAACATGGAAGAGTTTCCACTTGATGCGGTAGCCAGTGAAAAAGTGCTGGAGGAAGTTACTGGGGAGGTGAGGCAATGTGATTCGGCCATCTATATTTACTAATTGGTGCTTATAGAAGCTAGAAGTTAGGCTCCTACCCTCTCACATAGCCTGAAAGATAGGACACTATCTCCTTAAATGATCACATTTCAGAGATGGCTCCCAAGTCCTTGAGGAATGGTTGTAAAACTAAGTAGAGGCTTGGAGAAGAGTTCTGTACAATTCAGAGGGGCAGAGAAAGAATCCGCAGTTACAGATTCTCTAAAGTAAATAAAATGGAAGTCAAGAGCTTATAGTTGGGAATAAGCCAGTGTAAAATTTAGTCAAACAGAAGGAAATATTAAGGTCATTAGGCCATCTTTGTTAAGGCCGTGACAGTCCTCCATTGTAAAACTCCTTTAGTATAGTGACAATAACATACTTCTGATAGTATGTTGCACTATATCTCACAAAAGGAGAGGAGGAGTAAATATTCATCAAGTACAATTGTTCATTATTTCTTTTTCTGTTATATGCACAGATTGATTATAAGTAGCTCTTCCCCACCTCCCCAAAGAATCGTAAATTCTGGGACAGGTTTTTGAAAGTTGTTATTATGCATTATATAATATGATTTGGGATATTATTATTTTTCTGAAAGATTTAAAGCTGATAGGCATTAGGCTTATTTTCCCTTATGACCAGGCTGAAGCACAGTGTCTACAGGTCAAAGGTTTAGACTATACAGGACCCAGTGTTTAATTATGCTCTGCTCTTACCTCGGGTTTTTTTTGCTTTGGTTTACTCTCACCTGGAACAATCTGCTTAACTGCTTAGAATCTCACTTTTCATAGCTCTTGGCAGATTAACAGCTTCTTCTGTTTTCCTGAAAGTGGCATTTTGGGAATTGGTCATGGTTATAGAAAGCCTCAGGCTTTTAGGAGAAAGATGCCACATTAATGCTACATTACCAAAGGAAATCTATAGAAATCTTTCTTTTTAGGCTATATTGACCCATCTATATATAAATCATTTTTACACACTTCTGAAATTTAATATAATTTGTTACTACTCCTTTTATATTTCTGCTTTTAATATTATTTGTAAAGGTTGACATTCCCATGACTCCTGCTCAGGAATACTATTTGATATCCCCCCTGAATTATATGGAGTGTGGGAATGGAGGGATGAGAGAAAAACCAACAGAAAACAATTAAACTTTGTGTTATTGTTGCTGGATAAAATCTATGTATTTGAGAAAAATATATTTCAAAGCCTTTTCATCTTTAAATGTTATTCAGTAGTTGAAGGCTAGCCATGAGACTCTACAATTTCAGTAGCAACTGAAAAATCCATCTCAGACCTTTGCTTTTTTTTCATGCAAAAAAACAGCTGCAGGCACAAAAAGCAATCCCAAGGATGCAGTTACACTCAATTGCTTTCTAATGTATTCTTCACTCTTTACAACTATTACATTTCCACAGTAATATATTACTTAAAGTAACAGTTATCCTGTGATTTGGATTGTTTTACACAAAATTTTACAATGGCAAGAATACTATTTATATATAAACTATAAGATATGAGTGTTCAGTTGAAAAGTTTAGAAAAAAATAAATTTAAGTTTGGCTTTGCTTTAGCTACAATTTTAGAAAGTAAACTTAACTTTCAGTTTTTAGACTGGGAAAAATATGCCAATTCTTTCCAAGGACATCGTATTAAGTGAAACAGAAAATACAGGAAAGCATTCTGCTACTAGGACAAGTTATGGACAGCTCTGTGTTGTGTGTGCTGGAGAATGTTCTGGAGCTTTTATCTTTACAGCTCTATATCAAGTAACTACAGACATTTTTCCTTGTTGATAAATGAGTGAAGGGCCAGGGGAAGGAAGTTAGAACAAAAATTACTCTTAGAATTCTTCTACTTTAAGAACAATAATACCTAACACGTAGGTCTTGCCATGTACTTCGTTTTACAAACATCTAATTCTCAGCACAACCTTGTTATTTAGGGATATCCATATGCTATTTACAGTTGTAGAAATCTAGGCTCTAAAAGGTGAGTATTCAGCCCAAGATCATGTAGTTGATAATTTATAGCTGGAAATCAAATGCAGAACTTTCTGGTTCCAAAACCTATGTTCAATTTTGTTGGCTTCTACTCTGTTTAAAATCCAGAGTACTGTTTCATGTAGATGCATTCTGTAAGATTTTTGTGTGTGCCTGTTTTTGTTGCTATTGGTATCATAGGTCAGCACGTTTTTGTTTGTTTAAAAATTCAGTCAACATAAAATTTAAAAATTACATATGAAGGTAATTGTAATAGTATATGAATGTAATTGTAATAGTAAAATTAATATGGGGGACACCTCAATGGTACATATTTTGAAAAACATATATCAAAAAATCCTATGGATTTGAAGTTCCTGGATTGATTTTATAAGTTTAAAAAGAAAAACAATAAGAAAACTAGCTGCTAATAGATTTTATGGGTTTTCTGGGTTTTCACAGTGAAAACCCAGAAAACTCTTCTAGTGCCATACTTTACTCAAAGACAATTTTGTTCAAATGAAAACTTACCTGCAGTAGGGTTTGTTTAGAGGTGGCAAATTTAACTTCTAGTGAGAATTATCATGAGGAGGTGAATCTCATCAGTGGAATCTTGCCATTTGTGATGCAAAGAAAGACATATTAAAATCAAGGGGGCTCAGATGGGTTGAGTCCAACTCCAGAAACACAGCATCTCAGGTCCCATTTTAAACCTGCTGAAATATAATCCACATTTTAGGAAGATCTCAGCCATTCTTATTCATATTAAAAGTTGAGAACCACTATCGTAAAACAAGAGGTGCAGGGGAACTTTTAATTTATTCTTATAAAATAACATTTTGGTCCTCAATATATGTTGTTTATTAAAATCAACTATGGGACTTAAAAAAAATGAAGTAGCTGTTGGGTTTATTGCAGACCTGTTGAATCATAAAATACATGGTGTGGGACATTGGCACATGGCATATATAATTTGAGAAAAATTAATACACCACCCCCAAGACATATACATAAACACATATACACTTAACGTGCTCTCTCCCCCCCAACATAACTACATTAAAATGTATGTGGGTGATTCTAACATGACCACAGTTTGAGAAAACTGAGCTAAGTCTCTTTGATGCAGAACAAGCCATCTTCACGTCATCTTTCTGGAAAAAGCAGCATTTTGTCCTAACATTTACCCTATTCCCGTTGATTGTAAATGCATTGGATCTTTAAAATTTGGTAAAATGCTACCTTATCCTTAAAGTATATTTTCAATGCCCATTTCATCCAAAGGAGTTTTTCTTTTGTAAATCCCAATTCCTCTTTATCTGTATCTCTCAAAAGAAAAACCTCAGATCTATTTTGTACTATTTACTTGTGTGCATTGTTAATAGTATACATTTTATTATCATTATATTTCCCACATTACCTAAAAAGTTACTTCGAATATCACACAGTTGGCATTCATTTTGTTGAAAAAACAAATGAATGAATAAATGGATGATCACTCAAAGGATAATAATGATGTAAAACCAGTGTAATGTATTAGAATACTAACTGAACCAGGAGTTAGGAGATTTAGCTCAAGCCTCTTTTCTGCTGTTAAGTCAAGTATGACCTCGAATTAATTTCTCCTTTATACCAACTATTTTTGTATGATTATTGGGTGAGATATTTTAAAACTTTTTCTGTACATATAAAGTTTGAAACAAAATAATTAGCTATTTTTTGACTAAATTATCTTATAGCTTCGAACAGTATTTTTCTGTGACTTAGGATCAATTTCTACCTAATTAATCAAGTCTTGATGTTGTAGACAGTTCTCATCAATAACTGTTGGTGTCTTAATACAAAGATATCACAGGGCATTTAGTATCTGCATTCTCTATATGTGGCTGAATTTTATTACATGACTATACTTGCTATCTATGCTGCATCAAAATTTTCAAAATAATTTACCGACTTAAAATACTGACAGATTTATTATCTCACAGTTACTATAGGATAGAAGTCTGGGCACAGTTTAGCTAGGTTCTCTGCTTTAGGGTGCAAGCCCCAATTCAGATATTGGCTTGTGCTTCAGTCACATCAGGGTTTTGAATGGGAAAAGATCTGCTTCCAAGTGTCCTCAGATTGTTGGGGCAGAGTGTTGGCAAAGTCCATCTTTTGTTGTTGTAGAATACAGGTTCATGTTACCTAGTGGACTGTTGGCTGGAGATGGCTGTTAGCACCCAGAAACTACCCAGAATCCAGAATTTCTTACTATGTGGCCATTTTTCATAAGTCCTCATCAAACACGGCAGCTTACTCCTTCAAAGCCAGAAATGGAGGGTTCCCTAATATGCTAAGAGAGTCTTATATAACAACATAATCGTGGAAATGACATCCCATCACCTTTGCTATCATCTGTTGGTTAGAGACAAGTCATGGTTCTCAGTCACACTTAAGAAGAGGGAATTATGCAAGAGTATGGATTGCTGGGGCTCACTTCCATAGTTCACCTTCTGGCTTCCATGAATTCATGTCCCTCTCTCCAGAAAAATATATTTTCTCCCACTTCAAGGTCCCTCAAATGTTTGTGAGTCTTCCATGGGTTTTATGAAGATTTACTTCAGTAGATAAAAGACACATCCATAGATATTTTAGATATTATCTCTTCTCAACTTTTGGTTCCTCCTAAGATAGCTGAGGAACAACATCCTTCAGCTTCCTAGAGGTCTATTGGTATGGTTAAGAAGATCTGTGAGGCTCTCCTTTAATCTTTTGAAAAAGGCCATGACATGACTTTTAATTTTTCTGAAGTTTTCACAAAAGATTACAAAATTTACAACCTCAGCTCTTTCTCTAGAATATAGATTACTGTCTGTGAATCTCGTAAATTTAAGTTTGTTTTTCATTTAGAGTCTGAGAATTTTCAAAACAAATTCTGGTTCCTTTTGTTTAACTGTTCTTTCCTCAACTTATCTCTTTCCTCTTGCATTGTACTATAAGCAGCAAGATTGCACTTCCAAAACATTGCTTGGGAATGTACTGGGCATACAGTTGGCCCTTGAACAACATGGGTTTGAACTGTGTGGTTCCACTTCCATGAGGATTTTTTTTTAACTAAATGAGATTCTACAGGGCCAACTGTAGAAATTGAGTATGCATGGATTTTAATATACTGGGGTCCTGGAACCAATCTCCAAGGACACCGTATACTCATGTTTGTCACTTACTGGTTGTACTTTCCACATAACTGGAGACAATTTCACTTGCCTTTCTCTTACTACATTACTGGAATCTCACCTCCTCAATTTCCCAATTTCATATTCCTCATTTCCTCTGAGCCCTAACTGTCAGCTTTCTCATCTATATTTCTATAACAGCGTGTTCAAGGTGATTTAGGGTCTATTGTGCTCATTAAAATTCTTCCAGCGTCTTCTAACTTCCTGATTCAAAAAGCACTCTCACATTTTAGTCATTTATTAAATTATCACCCACTTATGATACTGAAATTTGTATTAATTTTCTATTGCACAAACTTAGAAGTTTAAAAAACATGCTTATTATCTTATAATTTCTGTGGGTTAGGATCCCAGGCATGTCCTAACTGGATCCTCTACTCAGGATTTCACAAGCCCACAATCAATTCGTCAGTTGGACTGCATTCTTACTGGAAACTCCACTAGGGGATAATCCACTTCCAAGCTCATTCTCTTGCAATTGTATGGCTGAAAGCCCTGTTTTTTTTTTTTTTCTTTCCTGACTATGAAGAGGGCTAGGTGGCAGAGGACTGTGGTCAGCCTCTAGAGGCTTACAAGCCCCACATGACAGCCAGGAATAAAATGGAGGCCTCAGTCCTACAGTCACAAGGAGATGAGTTCTGCCAACAGTCTGAGAAAGCCTGAAAAGAAACGATTCCTCATTTGATCTTCTGATGAAAACTTAGATGTGGCTAATACCTGGACCAGCCTGCTTTGTCTGAAAGAATGATGTAATTTCCTTTCATTTTTACATCACCTCTAATTTCCTACATAAGCATAAATCAGTTATTAATTCTTCATTTTTTATCTTCTCATACATACAATGATGTAACATGTTAGTTAACCGCACAGACCTTGTAACCAGAATCCCTGGGTTCACATCCCAGCTTTGTTCTGTATTAGTTATCAACATCTCTAAGCCTCAGTTCCTTTACTATTATATATAATGCTGCTGTATCATAGGGTTGTTGTGAGGATTAAATGAGATACATGTGTAAAGCCTTTAACTAGGCATCTGGTACATGTAAAATGTTTAAATGTCTATGTATTTTTAAAATGGAGACAATTTTATGATACTTCTTATGTATGTAAAAGTAACTAGGTGTAAAATACTTTCCAGGAACCAACATTATAAATGACAATATTTGACATATTACTAAATTTCACAAATATCTGCCCAACCTGAGGATACAATTATTTTTCTTAATGTCAAGGAAGCAGGTGATTTTTCAATATATTGGTGAATGGGTTATATTAATTTCAGAAGCTAAATTAACAAACTCTATGAATTCCATAGATCTTAAGATTGATACCCTTTCAGAATGACAGCTTCTTAAATGAGTTTTAATTCACAATCTATTTATTATTTTCACAATTATAAATCCTAAAAATTGAATTCCTTAGGAAATGAGAAAAAAAGGACAGTCAGCAGGGTTTGACATACTTATACATCAGCTAAAAGTATAAACCTTGGTAGCATCTTGCTGTCACTTTTTATCAACTTCTTTGTTAATGTGATTTTTTATTTTTTATTTTTTTGAGACAGAGTCTAACCCTGTCACCCAGGTTGGAATGCAGTGGCGTGATCTTGGCTCACTGCAACCTCTGCCTCTTGGGCTCAAGCAATTCTCCTGTCTCAGCCTCCCAAGTAGCTGGGACTGCAGGCACATGCCACCACACCCAGCTAATCTTGTATTTTTAGTAGAGACAGGGTTTCCCCATGTTGGTCAGGTTGGTCTCGAACTCCTGACCTCAGGTGATCCACCCGCCTTGGCCTTCCCAAGTGCTGGGATTACAGACGTGAGCCACCCATGCCTGGCCA
Source organism: Pongo pygmaeus (assembly GCF_028885625.2). Lineage (NCBI taxonomy): Eukaryota > Metazoa > Chordata > Mammalia > Primates > Hominidae > Pongo > Pongo pygmaeus. The sequence goes on from NC_072377.2 coordinate 103,476,596, forward strand.
TTAGTGTGATTTTTATCACAATCACTATAGTGTCTATAATTTCAGCAATGCTCTCTTTTTCATATATCTTTCTTAATCCTTCTCCGTGTCACTTTTAAATAAGTATCTCAACACTTGTCTTCCATCCATTTGGACTTCCAAAAAAACTACATACAAGTCAGTAAAATCCCTTACATGGGAAGGCTTTTAAGAGCCATATTTCTCATTTTAATGTAATAATATTAACTTTAAACTAGGAATCAGAAGATAGGAGGTCCCAACTAATATCTTTCTATGTTAAGAAATATTTAAGACCTTTGGTTCCTTCATCTTGTGTGAAAATTGAGTTGGAGACTAATTTCCTTTAAACCACCAAAACTACATTTCTGTGTATTTTAGAGTATATTTAATAGTTGAAAATAATTGTTGGAGCCAGAAATAAAGATGGGATGAGAAAGCTTTTTTGGATGACACTAAGTAACTTTATTATTTGGGGGCCTTTGGAACTTCATGAGGCAGCTTAGAATAAATTTCTTCAGAATGGCAGAGACTGTCTCACCCTCCAGCTCTGTTCTGGAGTTAATACCCCATTCTTCAATTAGGATATGAAAATTGGAAAGGATGGCTTTTCTCCATTCACAAATTTGGGAAACAAGTTTTTAAAATCAGACACTGGATAACTGAATTTTTGAGACATCTTTTAAAAGCAGGTAATTTCAAATTCTTGTTATTTTAAATATATAAATCCCTTATTTCATGCCTAAATTCTCATCAGTATTAAAGAAAAGGGATTTTTTATTTGCTTAGTCTTTATTTAAGGCATAGACAATGTATGTTTAAGGCTGCATTATTTCATGATTATGTCAAGTTAATTACTCCCTATTATCCATAGACTTAAACAAATGAAGCACACACTTGGGTCTTATTTTTAACCATTGACTTTTAAAATTTTATAAACACATAAAATGTCATTATGCAAGGCTTCACAATATAAGTTAATAACTTTCAATATGAAATAACTAGATGGTCCAAATTTGAATCACACCAGCTTTCATTATCCCTGATGAAAAAGGAAGTAGAAATCAAGAGTAAGAGTGATGAAAAATAAAAGAAACACTCATTTTGAAGTTTTCCCACCTAGAGAATCACAGTGCTCAAGGTAGAATCCATTTCCAGAATGCCAGTATTCAAAGAGGATTGATAATACTTTAGAACCAAAAAGCCAGCTTCCAATGACAGAACAACTTCAGTTGGGAGAGAAATATAAAATCAGGCCTTTGCTCCCTCAATGTTGTAGATTTTCTTATATATATATATACACACAAAGAGTCGAGAAAGAAGATTTAGAGTTAAGAAAAGAAAATTGTATTGGAAAATAGGCACATTGTCATTTGATAATTATGATGACTGATTTAAGTTGAAATACACGGTTGATTACTTATAACATTTCTGGGAGCTCAGTATATTTTTATGCTGGAATTAAAAAAATGAAATGCCTTCAAAATATATATTAGATAAAAAAGAATAAAAAAACCTTGAATTTCCTGTTGTCATTTTTAATGAGTAAACATTTATTTATTCTCTTATTTGTTAGGTTGCTGGAAATCATGTACTTTGTATAGATATTATGGCAGAAAAGCTATTTTCATGTATAATTTAAAAAATATTTTAATATTCTCATATGTTCTCATATTCCCTAGACTTTCTGCTATTTCTCTTCACTTTTCTACAGAGAGAGTCTCTATCCATGCTCTGCTTGTTCTGTCAGTAATAGACTACTTCTGCATGTTATTTCTTTCTAGGCTTATGGTAAAGGCCTTTGCACAAGGCTTCTCATGTTCTTGTCCACCTAAATCTGACACAAACCTTGTGCTCCAGGGTATTAGCGTGGGGCTATCTCAGAAAAAGTGTTCTTCTTTTCTGTCTTAGGTAGTAGGGAGTTTACTAACTCTTCTCATGTGGTTATAAACCTCTGCTTGGAATCAGCGTAGACACTTATGCCCAGGATGTTTTCCTGACCCTCTAACCAGGCAGAGTTTCTGCATCTGCTTCGACCCCAGCATCAATGTATTATTGCTTGTGTCTAGGACATGAGTAGTTTCTCTACATTTTCCCCAGAGGCAGATATCTTCTTCTACTCCCTTTACATAAGAAATCATTGTTGCCTGTGCCCTTGTAGCAAGAGTATTTGTTGCTCTTTCCTCAATAGCTGAATGTTTTTGCTTCGTAGGAAACAAAGGTCTTGGGAAGAGGGCAGGTATTTGTGCCTGTCCTCAAGAAACTAATTAAACTAATTATCTAGTGAACATTTTGACTACCAAGGTGGTTTCTTTCAAGTGTCCTGCCTTGCTCGTAATGTTTTTCATGATTACACCATAAAGTCTTGCGGAAAAGAGTAAATGAGTGCTAATTCCCTTTGTGTAGAGTCCCCAGATCTTACCAACTGATACAGTAGCCCATATTTAGCCTTTAAGAACGTATAAACATTTTAGCTAATTTTGTCATATGCACTTGCATGGTAGCCATCTCTATTCTGTGGTCTGGCAAAAGAGAAATAGTTCATGTGTCCCTTCTTTTGGTGGGCAGGGTAGCTACTGTTTGGAATTCACTTTCACTGATGCCCTTGAGACCTCAGCTCTCTAATGAGTTCAAGAAAAGTTATGATTATAAATTACCTGTATTATTCTAATTATTATAGTAGAGGAAACATTTTCCTGTTAGTTCTGGAATTAGAAGACCATAACACTTCCTTCATATAATTTATACAAACAATTAAGAACAATAAAAACATATGTTGCTATTCAATTTAATAAGAAGGGAAAGATCAGTGAATGTAATTCCTTAACGTAACCCAAATACATAAAATCACTTTATAAATTAATGTTTTATCTTATAAGGATGACTTTAACTGCTTTTTTTCATAGTGGACATAGTAGAGATGTGCTACTGAATGTCTTGCAGTAGGGTTTTGGCTAGATAATGTGGTGCATCCTTATAAAAGAACACTCTGCAGCTAATTAATACCAGTGATAAGTTGCTTGTTTTCTTTGAGGAATTTTGCCGTTTCATCAAATTTGCTGTATTTATTGGCATAAAGTATTCTGTTATAAGCTCTTATCCCTGAACAGACATTGTTTCTAGGCCTATGGTAAAGGCCTTTACCTCAATATCTGTTTGCTCTAACCTGCTATGTTCTCTTTACATTCCCGATACTGGTATTTTGTGTTTTCTCTCTTTTTTTGCATAAGCTTTGCTAGGGATTACAAGTTTTAAAAGAATAAGAAGTAGAAAATCTAAATAGCATATATATCCATCTGTTTTTATATCAAACTATCAATTATAGATAGATGAATAACTATAGATCTACAGATGCATCTCTTTGTCTCTCTCTTTCCACACACACACACACACACACACACACACAGATTTTCCTCAACTTGTGATGGGGTTAAATAAGTTGAAAGTATCACAAGTGAAAAATGCATTTAATAACTTAACCTACTGAACATCAAATTAACCTAGCTTACCTTAAATGTTCTCCAAACATGTATATTAGCCTTGAGTTTTGAAAAATCATCTAACACAAAATCTATTTTATAACAAAGTGTTGAATAGCTCATATAATTTACTATTCAGAAAATACAGGAAGAAAGAATACTTTCAGACTCATTATTGAGGTCAGCATAGCCCTGATAACAAAATTGACAAAGATTTAGAAGAATATAAGTTTACAGACAAAAAATCTCTCTTGAACATAGCCACCAAAGTCATTAATATATTAAATTCTAAAATATATATAAAAGGGTATAATACACCCTCATAAAGTAGGGTTTATCCCAGCAATGTGTGTTTGCTTTAACATTTTTTTAAAAAAGCAATGAAGGTAGCATATTAGATGAGATTGGGTGCATTCAGGGTGGTATGGCTACAGACAAGCTAGTATATCAACCTAACAGAATAAAGCCTAAAAATCCTATAATTATCTCAATAGATTCAGAAAACCAATTTGATAAACACTTATTGATCATAGAAAAATCTCAACAAACCGAGAATGAAAGGAATGTCTTTAATCTGATAAAGGGTACCTACTAAGAAATTATAAATAGCGTGTTTATGTATAGAAAGCCTAAACTCTTTCCCCTAACAATAATAAAATGCCAATATCTGATCTTACCACCTCTTTTGAAAAATCTACTAGAAGTGATATTAATTGCAGAAAGATAAGAAAAAAAGCCAAAATGATTATAAAGGAAACAGTAAAACCCTCTTTATTTGTCAATGACATTTTTGTGTATCTAGAAACTGCTAGTGTAATTAATAAGTAATCTGAACAAGATTGCAGAATAGAAAATCGGTATGCAGAGATAAGTTATATTTTTCTATACTGATAATGGAATGTTGGACACTGAAATAGAAAAATACCAATTATCATAGTATCAGAACATCAAAAAGTAATATATATTATAAAAATGTTCATCATGTCTATACTGCAAATGACAAAACTATGCAGAGAAAAATTAAGGATTTAAATAAATGGATAAATATACAATATTTATTGACTGAATAACTCAATTTTTTAAATGTTAGTTATTCCTAAATTAGTCTATAGATTTGACAAATATCCTAATTAAAATGGAGCAGTTTTTTAAAGAAGTCGAGAAACTCGTTCTTCAGGCACTGAAAAGACTTAAAGAAGGTGAAGCATTATTGAATAATGCTATGAACTAAATGTTTGTGTCCCTTCAAAACTGTGTTGAAATCCAAATTCCCAATATGATGGTATTTGGGGGTGGGGCCTTGGAGAGGTAATTAGGATGAGGCCTTTCTGGTGGGATTCATCACCTTATAAAAGGAGGAAAAAAATTAAAGATCTGTCTGTCTCTGCCATCTGAGGATATAGCTAAAAGGCAGCCTTCCATAAATCAGGATAATGACAATAACACAGACTGTACTCATTGAAACTACCAAATGCTGGCAATATTTTGAAATACTGAAAATATTCACACATGGCTTATGTAGAGGTAAAATGGTACAATCCGTATGAAGAATTGTTCAGATGTTTCTTATAAAATTAGTTGTGCATTTATCCTATGATCTAGAAGTTCCACTCCTAGGTAATTACCTAAGAGATATAAGTCTACAAACTAACTTCTACAAGAATATTTATAAAAGTCTTTTTTCATAAAATCTCAATAATGAGGATAACAGAAATATCCATTAAAATTGATGAGCAAATTTTGTTATATTCACTCAGAAATAAAGAGGAATGAGCTACTGACACATTCAAGAAACATACATGAATCTTAAAAAGTATTTATGTTGTAGAAAATAACACATACAACACACTGTATGATCTCATTTATTGGAAGTCCAAGTAGAAGCAAAACTAACCCATGGTAGTAGAAATCAGGAAGTGGTTGCCTCTGGTAAAGTTGGGATTGATTGGAGAAAGGGATAGGAGGTATTTTTTAGAAAGTGGATATATTCTATATCTTACTTTGGATGGCCATTTTGTGAACATATGTAATTCTCAAACCTCATCAAATTAATCACATACTTTGTTTCTTACAATGTCTTATAAATTTTATCTCAACTGAAAACTAAGATTAAGGAGATTTTGTAAAAATGCATCTTCATGCTTTATTATTACATAAAATCAGATTAAAAATTAGTTATTGAATAGTGGCAGTGGAGCAGGATGGCAGATAAGCTCCACTTATCATACACTCGCCTCCCCTCCCCCGACAAGGTCACCAAGTTAACAACTATCCACACAGAAAAAACACCTTTAAAAGCACCAGAAATCCAGGTGAGCACTTATAGCACCTGGTTTTACCTTTATATCACTGAAAGAGACACTGAAGAGATAGAACACACAGTCTTCAATCATGGAAGCCCCCCACAACACCACCGTCAGCATGCTGCTAAAAGCGTCTCTGGGTACTGGGAAGAGGAGAACACAGTAGTTGTGAGGCATTGAACTCATTGCTATCCTGTTAGAGCAGAAAGAAAAACCAGATAGAACTTAGGGACACTCCCACAGTGGGAGCATTTGAACCAGCCCTAGCCAGAGGGGAATCTCTGATCCCAGCAGTCTGAACTTGAGTGGCTGCTACAGTACTCTGTGTCTCCAAGTAAACTTGAAAGGCAGTCAAGGCCATAACGACTATAGCTCTTAAGCAAGTCCTGGTGCTGAACTAGGTTGAGAGACAGTAAACTTGGGGTTGGTGGGGGCAGGGGACATTATGAGGCACCAGCTGGAGCAGACAAGAGCATGCTGTCATCATCCCTTCCCTAACCCCAGGTTGTATGGCTCACAGTTACAAAAGAGATCCCTTCTTTCCTTTTGAAAAAAGGAGAGGGAAGAGTGGGGAAGACTTTGTCTTGAATCTAGATACCATCTGCCTCAGCAGGATAGGATGCCTGTCAGAGTCATGAGGCCCCCATTCCAGGCCCTAGCTCCCAGATGACGTTTCTAGACACACCCTGGGCCAGAAGGAAACCCTCTGCCTTGAAGGAAAGAACCCTTTCCCAGCAGTATTCATCACCTGCTAACTGAAGAACTCGTGGGCTGTGAATAACCAGCAGCTATACCCAGGTACTGCATCAAAAACCTTGGGTTAGCCTCTGAGACTTGCTGGCCTCAGGTACCAGCATGACCACAGGGGAGCAGAGCACCAAGAGGGCTCTTGGAGTCTCTGATTCCAGGACTTGACTCTTGGATGGCATTTCTGGACCTACCCTGGGCCAGAAGGGAGCCCACTTCCATGAAGAGTGAGTCCCAGGCCAGGCAATATCCATGACAAGCTTACTTAACAGACCTTGGAACTTATGGTAACATCGATGATAATCTGGCAGTATTTCTCATGGCTTGGGATGGCAGTGAATATGGGGTCAGGCTTCTCTGCCTTTGGAAAGGGGAGGGGAGAATAGGAAAGACTACGCCCTGTGGCTTGAGTGCCAGTTCAGCCACAGTACAATAGAAACCAGGTAAACTCCTAATTTTTGACGCTAGTACCTGACTTCCAGATGGCACTTCTGGACCCATGTCTGGGAGACCTTGCTACTCTGAAGGGAAAAACACAGGCCTGGCTGTCTTTGCCACTATGTGATGTAGAGCCCCTGGACCTTGAGTGTACATAGGCTGAAGCCAGGGAGTGGTTACAGTAGGCTTCATGTGAGACCCATCACTGTGTGCTGGCTTCTGGTCTAACCTGGCACAATCGTAATGGTGGTGGTGACAGGGGTGCTCTTGCCATTTTATCTCCAGCTTTAGGTGGATCAGAGCAGAAAGAGAGAGACTCTGTATGCTTGGGAAAAAGTAAGGAGAAAGAACAAAATTCTCTGCCTGGTAATCCAGAGAATTCTCCCGAATCTTGTCCAAGATTATCAAGGCAGGGCCTCTATGAATAATCTGCAAGAACCACAGCATAGCTGGGCTTGGGTTGCCCCCTAAAGCAGATATAGCTTTGATCACAACACCTAAGTTCTTTCAAATATCTGGAAAGCCTTCCCAAGAAGAATGGCTATAACCCCAGACAGTGAAGACTATAATAAATACCTAACTTTTTAATGCCCAGATATGAAAGAAGATCTACTAGCATTAACACCATCTAGGAAAACATGACCTCACCAATTGAACTAAATTAGGCACCAAGGACCGATCCTGGAGAAACAGAGACATATGCCTTTCCAACATAGAATTCAAAATAGCTGTGTTGAGGAAAGCAGAGAAATTTAAGATAACACAGAGAAAGAATTCAGAATTCTATTAAATTTAATAATGACATTGAAATAATTAAAAAGAATCAAGCAGAAAATCTGGAACTAAAAAATGCATTTATCATACTGAAAAATGCATCAGAGTACTTTCGTAGCAGAACTAGTCACGCAGAAGAAAGAATTAGTGAGATTGAAGACAGGATATTTGAAGATACACAATCAGAGGAGACAAAAAATAAAAGAATAAAAAGCAATAAAGCATGCCAATGGGATCTAGAAAATAGCCTCTAATGGGCAAATCAAAGAGTTACTGACCTTAAAGAGGACATAGATAAATAAGCAGGAGGAGAAAGTTTATTCAAGGTGATAATAGCAGAGAACTTCCCAAACCTACAGAAAGGTATCAATCTTTCTTTCTTTATTTTTATTCTACTTTTAAGTTCTGGGGTACATGTGCACAACGAGCAGGTTTGTTACATATGTATACATGTGGTATGTTGGTGTGCTGCACCTGTTAACTCATCATTTACATTAGGTATATCTCCTAATGCTATCCCTCCCCCCTCCCCCACCCCAAAACAGGCCCCGGTGTGTGATGTTCAACACCCTGTGTCCAAGTGTTCTCGTTGTTCAATTCCTACCTATGAGTGAGAACATGCAGTATTTGGTTTTCTGTCCTTGCGATAGTTTGCTGAGAATGATGGTTTCCAGCTTCATTCATGTCCCTGCAAAGGACATGAACTCATCCTTTTTTATGGCTGCATAGTATTCCATGGTGTTTATGTGCCACATTTTCTTAATCCAGTCTATCATTGTTGGACATTTGGCTTGGTTCCAAGTCTTTGCTATTGAGAATAGTGCCACAATAAACATACATGTGCATGTGTCTTTATAGCAGCATGATTTATAATCCTTTGGGTATATACCCAGTAATGGGATGGCTGGGTCAAATGGTATTTCCAGTTCTACATCCCTGAGGAATCGTCACACTGACTTCCATAATGATTGAACTAGTTTACAGTCCCACCAACAGTGTAAAAGTGATCCTATTTCTCCACATCCTCTCCAGCACCTGTTGTTTCCTGACTTTTTAATGATTGCCATTCTAACTGGTGTGAGATGGTATCTCATTGTGGTTTTGATTTGCATTTCTCTGATGGCCAGAGATGATGAGCATTTTTTCATGTGTCTGTTGGCTGTGTAAATATCTTCTTTTGAGAAGTGTCTGTTCATATCCTTTGCCCACTTTGTGATGGGGTTGTTTGATTTTTTCTTGTAAATTTGTTTGGGTTCATTGTAGATTCTGGATATTAGCCCTTTGTCAGATGAGTAGGTTGCAAAACTTTTCTCCCATTGCCCGTTCACTCTGATGGTAGTTTCCTTTGCTGTGCAGAAGCTCTTTAGTTTAATTAGATCCCATTTGTCAATTTTGGCTTTTGTTGCCATTGCTTTTGGTGTTTTAGACATAAAGTCCTTGCCCATGCCTATGTCCTGAATGGTATTGCCTAGGTTTTCTTCTAGGGCTTTTATGGTTTTAGGTCTCACGTTTAAGTCTTTAATCCATCTTAAATTAATTTTTGTATAAGGTGTAAGGAAGGGATCCAGTTTCAGCTTTCTACACATGGCTAGCCAGTTTTCCCAGCACCATTTATTAAATAGGGAATTCTTTCCCCATTTCTTGTTTTTGTCAGGTTTGTCAAAGATCAGATGGTTGTAGATATGTGGTATTATTTCTGAGGGCTCTGTTCTGTTCCATTGATCTGTATCTCTGTTTTGGTACCAGTACCATGCTGTTTTGGTTACTGTAGCCTTGAAGTCAGGTAGCATGATGCGTTCACCTTTGTTCTTTTGGCTTAGGATTGTCTTGGCAATGCGAGCTCTTTTTTGGTTCCATTTGAACTTTAAAGTAGTTTAGGAGAACTAGAAACCACTGCTCAATGAAATAAAAGAAGACACAAACAAATGGAAGAACATTCCATGCTCATGGATAGGAAGAATCAATATTGTGAAAATGGCCATACTACTGAAGGTTATTTATAGATTCAGTGCCATCCTCATCAAGCTACCAATGACTTTCTTCACAGAATTGGAGTATGGCCATTTTCACAATATTGATTCTCTCTAACCATGAACATGGAACGTTCTTCCATTTGTTTGTGTCCTCTTTTATTTAGTTGAGCAGTGGTTTGTAGTTCTCCTTGAAGAGGTCCTTCACATCCCTTGTAAGTTGGCTTCCTAGGTATTTTATTCTCTTTGAAGCAATTGTGAATGGGAGTTCACTCATGATTTGGCTGTGTGTCTGTTATTGGTGTATAGGAATGCTTGTGATTTTTGCACATTGATTTTGTATCCTGAGACTTTGCTGAAGCTGCTTATCAGCTTAAGGAGATTTTGGGCTGAGATGATGGGGTTTTCTAAATATACAATCATGTCATTTGCAAACAGGGACAATTTGACTTCCTATTTTCCTAATTGAATACCCTTTATTTCTTTCTCCTGCCTGATTGCCCTGGCCAGAACTTCCAACACTATGTTGAATAGGAGTGGTGAGAGAGGGCATCCCTGTCTTGTGCCAGTTTTCAAAGGGAATGCTCCCAGTTTTTGCCCATTCGGTATGATATTGGCTGTGGGTTTGTCATAAATAGCTCTTATTATTTTGAGATACGTCCCGTCAATACCTAGTTTTTTGACAGTTTTTAGCATGAAGGCTGTTGAATTTTGTCGAAGGCCTTTTCTGCATCTATTCAGATAATCATGTGGTTTTTGTCTTTGGTTTTGTTTATATGCTGGATTATGTTTATTGATTTGCATATGTTGTGCCAGCGTTGCATCCCAGGGATGAAGCCAACTTGATCATGGTGGATGAGCTTTTTGATGTGCTGCTGGATTTTGTTTGCCAGTATTTTATTGAGTATTTTTGCATCGATGTTCATCAAGGATATTGGTCTAAAATTCTCTTTTTTTGTTGTGTCTCTGCCAGGCTTTGGTATCAGGATGATGCTGGCCTTATAAAATGAGTTAGGGAGGATCTCCTCTTTTTCTGTTGAATGGAATAGTTTCAGAAGGAATGATACCAGCTCCTCTTTATACCTCTGGTAGAATTCGACTGTGAATCCATCTGGTCCTGGACTTTTTTTGTTGGTAGGCTATTAATTATTGCCTCAATTTCAGAGGCTGTTATGGGTCTATTCAGGGATTCCAAGTCTTCCTGGATTAGTCTTGGGAGGATATATGTGTCCAGGAATTTATCCATTTCTTCTAGATTTTCTAGTTTATTTGCTTAGAGGTGTTTATAGTACTCTCTGATGGTAGTTTGTATTTCTGTGGGATTGGTGGTGATATCCCCTTTATCATTTTTTATTGTGTCTGTTTGATTCTTCTCTCTTTTCTTCTTTATTAGTCTTGCTAGCGATCTATCAATTTTGTTGATCTTTTCAAAAAACCAACTCCTGGATTCATTGATTTGTTGAAGGGTTTTTTGTGTCTCTATCTCCTTCAGTTCTGCTCTGATCTTAGTTATTTCTTGCCTTCTGCTAGCTTTTGAATGTGTTTGCTCTTGCTTCTCTAGTTCTTTTAATTGTGATGTTAGGGTGTCAATTTTAGATCTTGCCTGCTTTCTCTTGTGGGCATTTAGTGCTGTAAATTTCCCTCTACACACTGCTTTAAAAGTGTCCCAGAGATTCTGGTATGTTGTGTCTTTGTTCTCATTGGTTTCAAAGAACATCTGTATTTCTGCCTTCATTTCACTATGTACCCAGTAGTCATTCAGGAGCAAATTGTTCAGTTTCCATTTAGTTGAGTGGTTTTGAGTGAGTTTCTTAATCCTGAGTTCTAGTTTGATTGCACTGTGGTCTGAGAAACAGTTTGTTATAATTTCTGTTCTTTTACATTTACTGAGGAGTGCTTTACTTTGAACTATGTGGTCAATTTTGGAATAAGTGCGATGTAGTGCTGAGAAGAATGTATATTCTGTTCATTTGGGGTGGAGAGTTCTGTGGATGTCTATTAGGTCCGCCTGGTACAGAGCTGAGTTCAAGTCCTGGATATCCTTGTTAACTTTCTGTCTCATGGATCTGTCTCACGTTGACAGTGGGGTGTTAAAGTCTCCCATTGTTATTGTGTGGGAGTCTAAGTCTCTTTGTAGGTCTCTAAGGACTTGCTTTATGAATCTGGGTGCTCCTGTATTGGATGCATATATATTTAGGATAGTTAGCTTTTCTTGTTGAATTGATCCCTTTACCATTATGTAATGGCCTTCTTTGTCTCTTTTGATCTTTGTTGGTTTAAAGTCTGTTTTATCAGAGACTAGGTTTGCAACCCTGGCTTTTTTTTTGTTTTCCATTTGCTTGGTAGATCTTCCTCCATCCCTTTATTTGAGCCTAAGTGTGTCTCTGCATGTGAGATGGGTTTCCTGAATATAGCACACTGATGGGTCTTGACTCTATCCAATTTGCCAGTCTGTGTCTTTTAATTGGAGCATTTAGCCCATTTACATTTAAAGTTAATATTGTTATGTGTGAATTTGATCCTGTACAAGAAGTTTATAGAACACCAAGCAGTATGAGCCAAAGGAAGACAACCTCAAGGCATTTAATAATCAAACTTTCAAATGTCAAACATAAATAAAAGCTACTAAAAGCATCAAGAGAAAAGAAACAAATAACATATAATGGAGCTCCAAAATATCTGGGAGAAAATTTATCAGTCAACACCTAACAGGCCAGGCCAGGAGAGTGTTGCATTATATATTTAATGTGCTGAAGAAAAAAACCAAAACAATATAAAACAAAACAAAACAAAACTCTTGTACCCTAGAATAGTATATCCATGAAAAATATTCTTCAAACATGAAAGTGAAATGAAGACTTCCAGTTTTCATCAACATGACCTGTCCTGTAAGAACTTCTAAAGGGAATACTTCAATCAGAAAGAAAACAATATTAATGAGCAACAAATAATCACCTCAAGGTACAAAACTCACTGGTAATTATAAGTACACAGAAAAATACAGAATATTTGGCCAGGCTGGGTGGCTGATGCCTGTAATCCCAGCGCTCTGGGAGGCCAAGTTGGCTGGATCACTTGAGTCCAGGAGTTTGAGACCTGCCTGGGCAACATGGCAAAACCCCATCTCTAGAAAAAATACAAAAATTAGCCAGGCATCGTGGTGTGTGTTTGGGTTCCCAGCTACTTGGGGGACTGAATTGGGAGGATTGTTTGAGCCTAGGAGGTCGAGGCTCCAGTGGGTTGTGATTGTGCCACTGCCCTCCAGCCTGTGTGACAGAGTGAGGCCATGTCTCAAAAAATGAAAATAAAACAAAAATAAGACAAAAGAAAGAAAGAAAAGAGAAGTGAACTAATCAAGAATATTAATTACAATGACTTTCCAAGACATAGTTCATACAGTAAGATATAAATAGAAAAATAACAAAAAGTTAAAAAGCAGGGTGATGAAGTATAGAGTTGTTATTAGTTTTATTTTTGCTTGTTTATTTATGAAATAGCATTGAATTGTTTTCAGGTTAAAATAATGGGTTATTAAATTGTTATCTTGCTAAAATAATGGTTTATAAGATAACATTTGCAAGCCTCATGGTAATCTCAAACTAAACAACATAAAATCAGTACACAAAAAATAGAAAGCAAGCAACTAAATCATATTACCAGAGAAAGTCACCTTCACTAGAGGAACAGAAATAAAAGAAAGAAACGAGAGAAGACCTCAAAACAACCAGAAAACAAATAACAACATGGAAGGAGTAAGTCCTTTCTTATCATTAATAATGTTGGATGTAAATGGAGTAAACTCTCCAATCAAAAGACATAGATTGGTAAAATGGATGAAAAACCAAGACCCAATAATCTGTTGCCTACGAGAAACACACTTCACCTATAGAGACACTCACAGACTGAAAATAAAGTGATGGAAAAAGATATTCCAACCAATAGAAAAAAAAAAGAGAGCAGGAGTTGCTATACTTATATCAGAAAAAACAGTTTTAAGACCAAAACTATAAGAAGATGCAAAGAAAGTCACTATATAATGATAAAGGGGTCAATTCAGGAAGAGGACGTAATAATTTTAATATATATGCACCCAACACTGGAGCACTCAGATATACAGAGGGAATACAATTAGAGCTCAAGAGACCCCAGTACAATATTAACATCCCACTTTCATCATTGAACAGATCTTCCAGGCAGAAAACCAACAAAGAAACATCAGACAGTCTGCATCATAGACCAAATGAATCCAATAAATATTTACAGAACATTTCATCCAAGAGCTGCAGAATGCACATTCTTTTCTCAGCACATGAATTATTCTCAAGGATGGACCATATGTTAGGTCACAAAACAAGTCTTAAAACATTTAAAAAATAAAATAAGCATCGTCTCTGACCACAATGAAATAAAACTAGAAATTAATAACAAGAGGAATTTTGGAAACTATACAAAGACATTGAAATTAAACATTATGCTTCTGAATGACCAGTGGGATAGTGAAGAAATTAAGAAATAAATTGAAAAAAAATTCTTGAAACAAATCATAATGGAAACATAACACCAAAACTGTGGGGTACAACCAAAGCAGTACTAAGAGTCAAGTTTATAGCAGTAAATGCATACATCAAAAAAGAGAAAACACTTCAAATGAACAATCTAATGATACGTCTTAAAGAACTAGAAAAGCAAGAGGAAACGTAACCCAAAATTAGTAGAAGAAAAGAAATAAAGATTAGAGCAGAAATAAATGCAATTGAAATGAAGAAAACAATACAAATGATCAATGAAACAAAAAGTTCTTTTTTGAAAAGTTAAAGTTGACAAACCTTTAACCAGACTAGGAAAAAAAAGAGAAGGTCCAAATAAATAAAATCAGAAATGAGAAAGGAGACATTACACCTGATACTGCAGAAATTTGAAGGATCATGAATGGCTACTATGAGCAACTATATGTTAATAAATTGGAATCTCTGGAAGAAATAAACAAATTTCTAGAGATATACAACCTATCAAGATTGAACCAGGAAGAAATCCAATATCTGAGCAGTCCAATAAAAAATAATGAGATCAAAGGCATAATAAAAATTCTCCCAGTAATGAAAAGCCCCAAGGACCTCAACAGATTAAAGGATAAAAACTCTATGATTTTGGTTGATGATGAAAAAGCTTTTGATAAAATTCAACATCCTTTCATGATAAAAACCCTCAAAAAATTGGGGATAGAAGGAACATACCTCAACATAATTAAAGGAATATACGTCAGACCCACAGCTAGTATCATACTGAATAATGAAAAACTAAAAGCCCTTTCTCTAAGATCTGGAACATAACAAGAATGCCCACTGACACCACTGTTATTCAACATAGTACTGGAAGTTCTGTCAAGAACAATCAGACAAAGGAAAGATATTAAAGACATCCAAATTAGAAAGAAAGAAGTGAAAGTATTCTTGTTTGCAGAAGATATTATCTTATATTTGAAAAGACCGAAAGACTCCACAAAAACCTATTAAACAATAAATATATTCAGTAAAATTGCAGAACACAAAATCAACATACCAAAATCAGTAGCATTTCTATATGACAACAGTGAACGCTGTGAAAAAGAAATTTAAAAAGTAATCTTAGTTACAATAGCTACACATAAAATAAAATATCTAGGAATAAGCTTAACCAAAGAAGTGAAATATAATGAAAACTATGAAATAGTGATGAAAGAAATCGAAAAGAACACACACACACACACACACACACACAATATTCCATGTTCATGGACTGAAAGAATCAGTATTGTTAAACTGTCTATATCCAAAACAATCTATAGATACAGTGCAACTCTGATCGAAATACTGATGACATTCTTCACAGAAATAGAAAAAAAAACCCTAAAATTTATATGGAACCACAAAAGACCAAGAATACTAAAAGATATCCTAAGTAAAAAGAACAATACTGGAGGAATCATATTACCTGACTCAAATTATACTACAGAGCTATAGCAGCCAAAACAGCATGGTTCTGGAGTTAAAACAGACACATAGGCTGGGTGTGGTGGCTTATGTCTGTAATCCCAGCACTTTGGGAGGCCAAAGTGGGCAGATCACCTGAGGTCAGGAGTTTGAGACCAGCCTGGCCAACGTGTTGAAACCTCATCTCTACTAAAAATACAAAAATTAGGCAGGCATGGTGGTGCACACTTGTGATCCCACCTACTCGGGAGGTTGAGGCAGGAGAATTGATTGAACCCAGGAGGTAAAAGTTGCGGTGGGCTGAGATCATGTCATTGCACTCCAGCCTGGGTGACAAGAGCAAAACTGCATCTCAAAAACAAACAAACAAAATACAGATACATAGATTAATGGAACAGAATAGAGAACCCAGAAACAAATTCACACACCTATAGTGAACTCATTTTTGGCAAAGATATCAAGAGCTTACACTGGGGAAAAGACAGTATCTTCAATAAATGTTGCTGGGAAAACTGGATGTCCATATGCAGAAAAATGAAACTAGATGGCTATCATTCACTATACACAAAAATCAAATAAAAATGGATTAAATACTTAAATCTAAGACCTTAAACCGTGAAACTAATACAAGAAAACCTCCAGGAATATTTCCAGGATATTAGTCTGGGCGAAGATTTCTTGAGCAATACCCTATAAGCACAGACAACCAAAACAAACATAGAAAAATGGAATCACATCAAGTTAAAAATCTTCTTCACAGAAAAGAATACAATCAACAAAATAAAGAGACAATTTACAGTATGGGTGAAAATATTTGCAAACTACTTCTCTGATAGGGGATTAATGAGAATATATGAGAAGCTCAAACACCTCTACAGGAAAAAAACCTAAAAATCTAATAAAAAAAATGGACAAAAGATCTGAATAGGCATTTCTCAAAAGAAGACATAGAAATGGCAAACAGGCATATGAAAAGGTGCTCAATATCACTCATCATCAGAAAAATGCAAATCAAAACTACAACGAGATATCATCTCACCCCAGTTAAAATGGCTTATATCCAGTGAACAAGCAATAACAAATGCCGGTGAGGATGTGGAAAAAAGGAAATCCTTCTACGCTGTTGGTAGGGACATAAATCAGTGCAACCACTATGAAAAACAGTTTGATGTTTTCTCAAAAAAGTGAAAATTTAGCTATGAAATGATCCAGTAATCCCAATACTGGGTATATACCCCTAAAAAAGGAAATTGGTATATTGAAGAGCTATCTGCATTCCTATGTTTGCTGCAGCACTATTTGCAATAGCTAACATTTGGCAACAATCTGTGTCTATCAACAGATACATGCATAAAGAAAATGTGGCACATATACATAATGGAGTACTATTTAGCCATTAAAAAAGAATGAGATCCAGTCATTTGCAACAACATGGATGGAATTGGGGATCATTATGTTAAGTGGAATAAGCCAGGCACAGAAATACAAAAAAAAAAAAACTACATGTTCTGAGTTATTTGTGGGACGTAAAAATGAAAACAATTAAACTCATGGACATAGAGAGTAGAGGGATGGTTACCAGAGGCTGGGAAGGGTCGTAGGGGGTGGACGCAGGATTGTTATTGGATAAAAAATATATAAAAAATAAATCAGACCTATTATTTAACAGTATAATAGCATGACTATAGTCAACAGTATCTTAATTGTACATTTTAAAATAACTTAAAAACTGTAATTGGATTATTTGTAACTCAAAGGATAAATGCTTGAGGAGATGGATACCCCATTCTCCAGGATGCACTCATTTCACAATGCATGCCTGTACCAAAAGATTTAATGTACTCCATAAATACATACACTTATTGTGTACCCACAAAAATTTAAATAATAAAAAAATTAAAAAAGAATACCTGTATATTTAAGTAACAATTACAGTTTATGAATGACCCTCTAAACATACAACTTCAATCCCAATAGGATTGTTATTTCAGTCAGTATGTCCCTTATCTCTGCAGATGTGGCTTTGTGTGGAAAAAATAGAATCATTTCATATTCTTCCTGTTAAAATTTTTTTAACAACAAAGAAAATTAGTACATTTATTAATACCCACCATATTTGTAAATAAAAGATATGCATGTACATAATCATAGAAAAATTGTAAAGGGATAAGCCATAGGTAAAGGTGTGAATAATCTTGGAAGAGTGAGATTAACAGTGAATTTCATATTATCTTCTTGCTTACTTAAAGTTTTAATCTTTTCTATACTATAAAAACATTGATTTTGCTTTTGATTTAGTCTGATTTTCTCCTTAATTTGTGGGAATTTTGGGTATACAAACTGAGAATGCTTCCCTTTGGAAAGAATTTCTATTTGCTTCTTCTTACATGAAAATGCAGCTACTAAACTAGTAGCTCTTTAGCCTCTTTATAAGTCCTGGCTTTGAAAAGAAGTCTTAAATTGAGTATCCTCATCTACTGCTGGCTAAAATCTTTGCTTCATTTGCTGACTAGCTTGTTAATGAAGTAGAAACACAGGGATTTTTCCCCATGGATCATAACACCTGTGAGAACAATGTAATGACTCAACAAATGGTGGAAGTCTCCTAACACTCTGTTATAAACTTTCCCTGGATCAAGGATGGTGGCTGACCATAGGCTCCACTCACTGTGATCTGAATCCATTAAACCCTCTCTGTGGCAGAGTTCCATTAGACAAGAAATAATCTATAAGTATTCTTCTAAATAGATTAGGGAGGCAGAGCAATTGAAAAATGTCAGAAGAATTTCCAAAAAAGTAACTTTAATCATGAGCATTGCTTACCCTTTATGTATATTTTTCCAATTGTAGTATTTGGCCAACCTTAAAAGAAAATGGTGGCATTGACTTTGGCTTCCTTTGATTAAAAGCAAAAATCATAATCTATAAATCTCACATGTTCTGACAAAAAAGAAAAATAAATAGCTATTGCAGTGTCAGGGGACTTTCAGGTCCCATTTATACATTTTTCAAATTTCCTTACCAGATTTGTAGACCTGAATGTACACATCTCTCTCAATATTTCATTTGGAAAATTACACATGTAATACATGAAGAAATTTTTCACGTAAAACATTAAAAATATGGTCGGGCGTGGTGGTTCACTCCTGTAATCCCAGCTCTTTGGGAGGCTTAGACGGGCAGATCACCTGAGGTCAGGAGTTCGAAACCAGTTTGACTAACATGGTGAAACCCCATCTCTACTAAAAATACAAAATTAGCCAGGCATGGTGGCACATGCCTGTGATCCCAGTTACTTGGGAGCCTGAGGCAGGAGAATCGCTTGAACCTGGGAGGCGGATGTTGCAGTGAGCTGAGATCGTGTCATTGCACTTCAACATGGATGACACAGAAACTCTGTTTTAAAGAAAAAAAACATAGATACCTCTGACTTTACCGTTATCCAATCTCATGCCTCTCATGAGGAGGGCCACTGTTTTGAATTTAGAAGGTAAACCTCAGCCATTGCTTTTTTCTTTCCTTTTATATTTGCTATAATTTCCTTGAGTTATATTTACCTTGTCATTCACCAGTTTCCCTGTAGATGCTTAATTTTTAATATAAATAATAGTATATTGAAAAACCACATTTTTACTCAAGTTCCCTCTGGCTCTCTCTTCTGGTTCACCAGTTTATTCTTTAATAACAACTGTTCTGCTTTATCATTTGGCTCTTCTTTAGATTACTTATTTTAAAAATTTTTCTAAACTTTCTGTTCTTCATAGATAAATATCCTTTTGCTTTTGTATAAAAATTTTGAATACATACAGGCTTGCCTTGACTAGCAACACATTCTTAGTCATTATAAATTCTGTGATGGATATGGACCGATCAGGGGGCCATCTCCTTTTGACATATATTTTGTTCCATATTGTATATTGGTGTACAAATGAGACACATTTAAAAATCTACTATTAATGAAGGGGAAATAGCTTCTGAAATCCTTGCAAACACATAAATAAACTCAGTAAAATATTTTCATTCAAAATTTATTGATTAAGTATCTATTAACATTAGTAACTGTGTTAGGCATGAGTATACTAAAAAATTATAGTAAATGCCATTAATTCTCCAATTCATTAATTTATTCATTTAACGAATATTTACTGAAAGCTACTGCGTGCCAAACCTGATCTATGTGTCAAGATTAGATCTTGATGTTGATCACAAGATCAGCAGGGCCACTATGGATAATTGTCCCATGAATGATTTTGTAACTTATCAGGCATTGTGAAGCAATGTAAATAATGTGTGTAAAGTGATTGAGCAACACTGAATCATTGAGCTAGGTGGTGAAATCTGATAACTTACTGGAAAGGTAACAATTGAGGTAAGCCTTAATAACGTAAAGGAGCCAACCAATGAAAGACCTGGGGAAGTAGCATTTCATTCAGAGGAAAATTTAGGGAAAGTTTTCATGGGAAAAATGAGTTTAGGGTGCTTAGTGAGTAGGAATAGGACATTGTGATTAAAGTACAATGAGCAAGTGGGAGATGTATGTAATGACTCCTAGCTCATGTGCATGTGGTAGGTAGACTACAGTAAGGAGTTTGTCTTCTTTTTCATTTCTTTTTTTAAAGTTCAGTAGGAAGCTATTAGAGGGTGATGCGGAGCAAAACGTATGGTCGAACTCATATTTTAAAGCTTACTCTCTGCTTATATGGAGAATGGGCTATAGAAATGCAAAGAGGGGAAATAGAAAGTCTGTTGAAGTAGTGCTGGTGATACTTGATAGTGGCTTGGAGTAAGGAGATGGAAAAATGGATGAATATATTTAAAAGTTAGGATCAAAAGCACTATAGATATTTTAGATATAAAAGAAGGGGAGGAAATAGATGACTCGAAGATGAATTCACCATAGCAGGGATAGCTAATACATTTCGAGATTCTCATAGGAAGAGCTATTTTAGCTGGAGTACTAAAGGATGAGTTAGAGCTAGCCCAGTGTTAGCAGAAGGTAGGAGAACATCGACAGCCATGTAAAATGCTTTATCTTTATTCTGAGAATAAAGGGGAATAAATGAAAATTTTAACTGAGAGGTAACATCATCATATTTTTCAGATCAGAATGATAGATTATAAAACTCACCTGGCTCCCATCTCTGTAATTTCAGACATTTTGTGGGACAGATGCAACTTAGATATTTAGCTTATTCCAAATTTGGATGAAACAATATAAATTTTCAATTTCTTGAAATTCTGGTAGTATATGACACTGAGGAAGGGTTTTATGCCCAGAATGGAGAGTCTCTAAAATCTCAGAAATTTGGCAGGAAGAAAATTTGTATGTCTATATTCTCCATCCTGAACCATCTTGAAGATTTTGCAAGGAATTTTGCAGAGGCTGTTAGAAAAGCTGTAAAAGGAATAGATACTTGTGAGAATGCAAAGTGAGAAATAAATCTTCCAATCTGTACATAGATGATTTAAATACCCTGTGAATCACTGTAACTCATTTTATAAAGTAACAAAATCCTCTTCTTTCCAATTGGATGTTTGATATGTGAAGAAATCTGAAACAATACTAAAAGTGCTACATTATTTTAAAACAATATTTTTTATATTGCTTGCTTTTCAATATTTTTATTGTTAAGTTTTCCAAAAGCTGGAAGTGGAGATTTAAAAAAATTCATTAAGAAACTGCTTTTCTCAGAATGAAGCCATGATCTTTGTGTGTAGTGAACAGATCTAATTTTTTACACTATTTGGCAGCACAGATGGTTCAAAAAATACTACAACCACTGACACTCTTCAGCTTTTTATTCCTAGTCATGTTATGGCAAGTACAGAATTAGCAAGTGCCTTGCAATCTAATTATGGTGATGGGATATGTTCTTTGTTGTATATCGGGAAAGGAGAGTTTTGCAAAGTTGGATACTGATTTTGAGGAATTATCAAACATTGTTCTTTTTAGATTGTAAAATAATTTCAGGATTTGCATCTTTGATTACATTTTCTTTTCCTCCTTCTATTGCCAACCAGTTTCCTAGAAATGCAAGAAAAATAAATTTGGCAAAGCAGGTGATAAGGTCAAGTTTTGATTGGTACCATTGTTACTCTGTTGTGTCAGACATCATGTAAAACAATTTGCTCAGCTACTGCAAAGAGATATCTAATGTATGCAGTTCTTAACTGCTGATCTACACTCACATTTTACGTTTGTAGTAAGATCCCTATAATATCAAACTTCAAACCTACATAATTAAATCATGACATTGAATCATGAAAGCCAAACATATTCTATCATGGGGATCAAGGACTTGAGGAAATTTTTACCGGTAAGCCTTGGGTTACTTTTCTCCTTATTTCCTAGTGTTTCTGTTATCTTTGAACTGATGCCTCTTATATTGGAATTTTATTTTCTAACATGGATTAGGAGTGCTTATAAATGTTATCTTAGTAAGTCACATCTTTACTGGTAGTAATCTTACCTCACTTATATTTTTTCATGCTCATTGGTGCTTCCCCATCTGTTCAGACGCTCCTTCCTGGAATTTCTTACCTGTCTCTTTCTATCACTATGCAAAGGTAAAATTAGAGAAACAACAGAAATGTAAAGAAAAACAACAAGAGCAAGATTTGGAAACCATAAGAGTAGATCACGGACTGTTGTAGAATGTTCTTGGACACAAAGATTTACTTTCTAGGTAAATATTGTCTTATGTAAGTTGCAGCCAAAGACAACAAATGAGTATATCTCAAGTAAGTTTTTCTCTAAGCAATTATTGTTTAAAAAATATTTCCAAAGTTTTTTAATGTCAGTTAGACTGCACCAGAATGTTATCTTAGAAATATAAAATCATTGGCTATGCTTAGCAATTACCAGTGGTATTTTGGTTTGAGTTCTCCCAAAGTTAGAGTCTGATGCAATGATTTTGATCTGAGTAATTTATTTGGGATGTGCTCTCAGGAAGAGCTGTAGGAGAGTGGCAGCAAAATGAATGAAGAGTGTGTTATTGAGTGGGCAGCTGACAGTCAATCTTTCATACATAAAATATATGAAAAGTACCTCCAAGCTGTCTCAATTGGGAATGAAAAACTGACATGCAAGGCTTACATCCCTCACTGTGTGAGGGTTGTTTTGTGGCATAGCTTTTTGGTATGTCTGACCTGTTTCACTAACAAGACTGCTTTTGAATCCAGAGAACAGGCTATTGTCTCTGTTTGATATTTGAGAGTATGCAAGGAGATATGAGCAGCGTACCAGCACCATCTGTTTCACAGGGTACAGGCCTGTGTTTCAGACCATTGCAATAAAGTGAATATTGAAGTAAAACAAGTCACAATTGTTGTGGCTTCTTAGTGCAGATAAAAGTTATGTTTATACTATACTACAGCCTATTAAGTGTGCAGTAGCATTACATCTAAAAAATCATACATCACTTAATTAAAGAGCTTATAGCTAAAAAATGCTAATGATTATCTGAACCTGCTGTGAGTCATAATCTTTTTACTGGTGGAGGCTCCTGCCTCAAGGTTGATGGCTGCTGACTAATCATGGTGGTAGTTGCTGAAGATTGGGGTGCCTGTGGCAATTTCTTAAAATTAGACAAAAATGAAGCATTCACATTTTTTGACTCTTTCTTTCGCAAAAGGTTTCTCTGTAGCAAAAAAATACTGTTGGATACCATTTTACCCACAATAGTACTTTCAAAATAAGGGTCAGTCCTTCCAACCCCTGAAGTTGCTTTATCAGCTAAGTTTATGTATTATTTTAAATACTTTGTTGTCATGTCAACAATGTTCACTGCATCTTCACCAGGAGTGGATTCCACTTTGACAAACCACTTTCTTTGCTCATCCATAAAAATCAGCTCTTTAATTATTGAAGTTTTATCATAAGATTGCATCGATTCAGTCACATCTTAAGGTTCCACTTCTAATTCCATATCTCTTGCTATTTCCAACCCATATACAGTTCCTTTCTCCTCTGAAGTCTTGAGTCCCTGACGGGCATTTATGAGAGCTGGAATCAACTTCTTCTAAACGGCTATTCATGTTATTTTGACCTCCTACTGTGAATCTTGAATGTTCTTAATGACATCTAGAATGATGAATCCTTTTTAGAAGGTTTTCAATTTACTTTGCCCAAATCCATCAGAGGAATAGTGATCTGTGGCAGCCATGGACACGCAAAATATATTTTTTAAATAATAAGACTTAAAAGTTGACATTACTCCTTGACACATGGGCTGCAGAATGGATGTGAGGTTAGCAGGCATGAAAACAACATTAATGACGTCTCCGTCAGACTTCTTGTCTTGGGTTACTAGGTGCATTGCCAATGAGCAGTAATATTTTGAAAGAAGTCTTTTTTCCTAAGCAGTAGGTTTCAACGATGAGCTCAAAATATTCACTAAACCATGCTGTAAACAAATATACTGTTATCCAGGCTTTGTTGTTTCACTTATCAGGCACAAGCAGAGCAGATTTATTGTGATTCTTAAGGCTCCTAGGATTTTTGGAATGATAAATGAGAATTGGCTTCAACCTATACTGATTAGCTGCATTAGCCCCTAAGAAGCTAGCCAGTCTGACATTTGAAGCTTTGAAGCCAAACACTGACTTCTCCCTACTTACGAAATTCCTAGATTACATCATTTTATCATAGAAGACTTCCTCCATTGAAAATCCATTGTTTAGTGAAGCCAACTTTATCAATGTTCTTAGCTACATCTTCTTGATAACGTGCTGTAGCTTCTACATCAGCACTTGCTGTTTTACCTTGCACTTTCATGTTATGGAGACAGCTTCTTTCCTTAAACCTTACGAAGTAACCTCTGCTGACTTCTAACTTTTCTTCTGCATCTTCTACACTCTCTCAGCCTTCATAAAATTGAAGAAGTTAGGGTCTTACTTCAGATGAGATTTTGGTTTCGGAGAACGTTGTAGTCGATTTGATCTATCCAGACTAAACTTTTCTGTATCAGCAATAAGGTTGTTTGATTTGTCATTCATGTGTTCACTGGAGTAACACTTTGAATTTTCTTCAGAAACTTGTCCTTTGCATTCACAACTTGGTTATTTGACACAAGAGGTCTGACTTTCAAGTGAGTTTTGCTTTTGACAGGCCTTCCTGATTAGTCTTAATCATTTTTAGCTTTCTATTCAAAGTTGGAGATGTGCAACTCTCTCTTTCACGTTAAAGCCTAGAGTCCATTGAAATGCTATTAAGTGACATAATTTTACTGTTGTTCTGTCTCTGGAAATTGAGAGGCCTGAGATAGAGAGAAATGAGGGAATAGCTGGTTGGTGGAGCTGTCAGAACACATACAACATTTATCAATTAAGTTCACTGTCTTATATGGACACAGCTCGTGGCATCTCAAACCGTTGCAATAGTAATGTCAAAGATCACCGATCACAGATCACTGTAAGAGATATAATAATAATGAAAAAGTCTAACATATTGTCAGAATTGCCAAAATGTGACTCAGAGACACAAAGTGAACACATGTTGATGAAAAACATGGTGCAGATAGAGTTGCTCTAGGCAGCTTTGCCACAAACCTTCTATTTGTAAAAAAAAATGCAGTGTCTACAAAGTGCAATAAAACAAAGTGCAATAAAATGAGGTATGCTTGTGTATGCAAGAAATATTGTGCATCCAAGTGCTCCCTTTCCTCCCATGGAAAACAAAAACTTGTAATCTTTTAAAATTAGTAGGCAAAGTTAAACTAATTTTTTTTTTCAATAAATGCCCATTCTTAAATCAGTTTAGCTGCCGTATCGAGGTATTATCTGTCTGTAATATTATTTCACAGCCTTGTTTCAGTCTCTTTTTTCCAGGAGAAAAAAATCACTAGAATGGTGGCTCTTTTAGTGTGATACCTCTTATGGAAAGTGCTTTGAGACATCCTTATAGAAATATGCAAGCAATGATAAGTCCTAAGTGACCAGACACAAAAGGCTTTATTGAAATATTGTCAAGAAAGAAAAGAGCATCTATACAGTCCACTGTTACTATTTCTAACTCTAGATGAATGCTTATGCAGCTTTGGAATACCTAGAAGCAAATTGACTCTCTTTTTCCAAGTTTTGTATAATTCTGTGGCTATAGCGAAAAAATGGAAAGACTTGGACTTAGCCGGGGAAATATCATCTTTGCAGATACAGTACACCTGCTAAGTTGGTTGATTCTTGCTACATCAAAACATTTCTGAAACTCTCCTTACTTTTTCAACCTCTTTTAGACTGAGAAAGGAAACAGCCTCTCTAACTATTTCCTCTGAGTTATGGACAGTGGCCAGGTTTGGTTAAAAAAAAAGAAAAAAGAAAAATCCCTCAGCAAGCATTTGTGAATCATTGGTAAAACTTTAAATAGCACAGGATTTTCTGACTTGGCTCAGTACTTCATTATTTACAAAAAATGAGATGGTTGTGCTTAAAAGTAGAACAAAAACCACAGTTGCCTCTTCTGCCTTTGCTCTCAGACTCATTTCTGGGAAAAAATCCAAACTTCTACCATCTGTGGTTTCTTAGCAATATGTAAAAAAAAGAGTTTGATTATTAATTGAGCTGAGTTAGCTATCCCCCAGAGATTTACACTTTGATAAGTCCCTACTTGACCAGTTGGCTTGCTTCTTTTATCTCTGATGAAGCAGGAGCTTGAATTGTTCAACCATTTCAAAATATCTACATTTCTCCTCCAGCAATAACAGTAGCTATAAACTCAGAGTGTAGCATAGGATGTTACTACTATTGGATTACAAAGTTATGAGCATTCTTCCCCACACACAACATACAGTCAGCGTAGAGTTGAACACACAAGAAAATAAGAACATAAATTTTACTCGGACAGCTGCATTAATAATGTGTTACGTTCATCTGTTTGCTAGCCATTAAGAAAGAAAAATGTGTAGATAAAAATAAAATGATCCATTCTCAGGAAGCATCTGACCTAAATTGACTGTCATCCCCACAGTCTTCAGTGAATGTAAAGACATTTTCAAATCCTTATTTTGAATAGTTTATTTGAAATTTTGAGGTATCTTAAATAATTATTTATTTTTCAAATTATTCATAAGACTTTTACCTAATACATTTTTCTATTACTGTAAAGGTTAGAATAAGAAAGATAAGCCTAGGCATGAAGGATAACTTCATTATTATTGAGGTTGTGAAAATGGAAGCTATTACCAAAACCTTCTAAATATTTATGTATTATCTATCATTTATACCATGTAATGTCTGTTAATTTTATGTCTTATCATCTTAACCTGCAAATGTTTTTTATGTTTTCTGATGTGATATATTCTCATAAATAAATTTCTTTCTGAAGAAATTCTCATCTTTTTTAAATGCTGCAAAGCTACTCTCTCATCTTTTGTTGTCTTCCATTTGTTCAAAGACCTTCATGATCCTGTTTTGGCATCATCTACAGATTTGCCCTTCCATTCTTACCCTGCTGCTGGGACTTCTTGCAAGCTTTGAATACAACTTGCTCCTTTTTGCTACTGGGTTCTGTATTCTGTCTGAAATGCTCTTTCTCTAGTTAAATATTAATTTGTCTAGTTAAATATTATGAATTCTATAAGTCTCCTCTTCAACATATTCTTCCTTGAGGCCTACATGACTCTTCAAAGTAAGGTCAATGCACTTACTATACATTCCCATAGAACCGACCACTCTCCTTCGCTAGTTTTTAATGCTTATCTTGCTGGTAATGCCTTTTTTGTTGTTTGTCTTTCACCACTAGATGGTGAGTTTCACAGGGCAGAATTCATGTTTTTCTTATTTTCTGATACATTACTAGTGTCTAGCAAATATTCTACATAGTAGGTGCTGAATAAAAATTTATTGAATATTTATTTTATGTTTGTTACTGACAGTAGGAAGCATTTTATCCTGGGAGAAAAATATTTATGGACAGTTCAAGAAATGAGAAAAAGATAACTCTCTTACATTTGTAGTAAAATGTAGTACAAGCATGCACACATTATTAATAGTTTGTAGATATACACATATAAACAAATAGACTAACACATATCAATGTCTAGCTGTTAAGTTATATTTAATCAGTCTCTGGACTCTCCAGTAAATGTGGAAGTGGGTTGAACAAGTGTGGTTTTTGTTAGTAGAAAAGAGGCTAAAAATAATCTACTTTCAAATAATTATAATTAAACTACATGCAGGGTGTAGTTCAAATTCAAGTCATTTTAATATGAAATACAATTTGAATGCTTTGTATGTGTATACATTTCCATGTTTAGAGGTGCCTGTGCTTTGCATTCTTAAAAATATTTCCATCATTTTTAATGACCTCTAAAATTTCAAGGTCCCATGTCTTATCAAACATTTCATTCAGATATTACAGAATTCTCTGAATGTTTAAAAGCTTAATGAAGTAAATGGACTTTTCATTTTCTTCCAAATATGGTCACTACCATTCAATATATCATTTGTTGCTTAAAAATGTATGTTTGTTATACCGCCAAAGGAGAACATGTGAAAGAAAGTAAGGGTTGGGTGCAAATAAAGGAAGGTAGGTGACTTTTATACATTTTTAGAATATTAAATCATGGCAGATACATTTACTTATTATTTAAAAAGGCATAACTATGGGTAATTTGATGTAACATTCTCAAAAATATGTTGGCAAATTATTTAAACAAGTCTAATTGCTCTAGTATATAAATTGCTCCCAGAGAGCAAATTAGATGCTTCTGCAATTATACTAACTCTTTAAAATTAGACAGAATGCACTAGAGCAGTTATTCATCAAAGTTCTTCTAATATTAAAAAATGACTTTTAAGGATTCCCTCAAAAATGTTTCAAAAGTAGAGCACAGTAACAACATGTTTATCTGTAAGTTTTTCTTAGACACTCAGTAACAGGTGAAACGTCTTAAAGATTTTTAAGTGATAACATACTGAAACTTATTGCTATTTACTTACTTATCTGGACAAATTGTTCTTATTGCATAGCCATATTACATCAACTTATTTTATCTTTTCATTGTTTCAATATTTAATATGAGTGATAGTGTTCATCAGTGCCCTAGCTCAGAGGTCTATTTCTCACCATTTGGAGAGCAAGCCTGCCATTTATTGAAACAATCCCATGCACAAACTGTTTAATCAGTCTCTGTTTTGGTGCTCAGATTCCTGAGCAAAATCTAAATTTAATCATTTAGTTTGACTACTTTAAGTAAAAAGTAAGCATGGGCTAAATTTGGGGAGTTATGTAGCACTGAAGAGTTTGTGAAAGAGTAAGGAATGGAACCCATTCTCTTAGATGTAGTCTATTTTACTTCCATTGCAGTATGCTGGATTTGGAATATGCATTCATTCTCTTTACAAATATTTCTTCCATATCTATAGTGTAAAGGCCCTTGGGAATACAGTGGTAAACGGTCAGAAAATAGTGTGCACCCTCATAGATAATAAATCCTAGTGGGAAATTATGATGTTCGATGTATTATACATTTTCTACCTTCTGTCTCTATATATTACATAGTATTTATTTTATATTATTTGGTTATGTAAAAATGGTACATTCTTTGTGAATAATTCAATCTTTATAGAACAGTTTATGCTAGTATCTCTTGCATAATTACTATGATGAACATCCTCCCAGATATCTTCTGTATCTGTGGGCACATCTTTCCATAAATACAATCATACTATTTGTAAACATTTTTCTTTTCATGAAATTACTTTTTAAAGACATTGCTTATGATATATTTACCCTGGATATTTTACATCAAAATCTCCCTGCACCATTGTTTCCTAATAATTCTATATCCTGATCCCCCAAAATTTCATTAGAATTTGATGAATGGCAGGTTAAAATGGAAATATTAAAAACTTATACGTATGAAATATTTATATTTTATATAAACTTATAAAATATTAAAAACACATAAAACTTATGGTGCCTTCTTTATGGAAGGGTGGAGATAAATCATATAGTGATCTCAGATAAGTGGATCAGGCAGGTAACAGCAAGGAAATTAATGAAGACAGCTGGAAACAAATGTATTAGTGTGCTTGTCTGCCACAACAAAATAGTGGGTGGCTTAAACAACAGACATTTTAAATAACAGGCATAGTTGGGTCACTTAAACAATAGGCATATTCGGGTAGTTTAAACAATAGACATTTATTTTCTCATAGTTCTGGAGGCTAGAAGCTCAAGATCAAAGTGTTGGCAGAGTTGGTTTCTGGTGAGGCCTCTCTTGGCTTGCAGACATCCAGCCACCTTCTTGCTAAGTCCCTACAAGGCCTTTCCTCTATGTTTTGCAGAGAAAGAGAGATGTCTGGTATGTCTCACTCTTCTTATAAGGACACCAGTGCAATAAGATTAGGGCCCCACTCTCATGACCTCATTTTATCTTTACGTTCTTAAAGACTCCATCTATAAACATAATTATATTGGGGTTAGGTATTCAACATATGAATTTGAAGACACAATTCAGTCCATAACAATACGTAAGAACAGACCTACAAGCGTGTCTCTTCCAACATCAGTGAAAGGGTTGTAGAAGGAATTGGGGAAACTGTTTTGAAGCCTTGCCCTAAGTAAGGGGCATAACCACTGCTAAGCTCCATTTGGTTGTTGACAAGCAGAAATGCCAACTTTTTCATTTTTATGTAAAATCACTGGCTTTTTACAAGTTTGGCAAATAATTCTAAATTGTTGCAAATAATTATGTAGGTCAAAGAAAGCTATCTGTGGATCATACTTGGCCCTCAGGCTGTCAAATTATGATTGCTGGTGGTGTCAAAAGAGCATATTTTTAGCACCATATAGAGCTGGATTCAAATATTGGTCCAGCCACTTATTCATCATATAATGTAGCAAATGTTCACTCCCAAACCCCACCCCTTATACCTTAGATTCTCAGTCTCCAAAATGAGAATAATAAAAAATCTAATGACCAATATAATATTTAAATTACATTAAATTATTAAAGTACTTGGGACATGGTGTTACATATCCCCAAACACTGAGGTGCCTTGAATTCACTGAAAGGAATTTTCTAATAAACTGAACAATTTAGGGGTTAATAGGAAGAGAGTTGCTTCTCTTCCCTTTTCTGAAACATATAGCTATGTAAATATATGAAAAGAAGTCATCCTCTCTTACTGTCTGTTGTTATCTTGTGTAGTTTTACACCTCTGCCCTTGGAAGTTAAGCAGGAAATAGCATTTCTTTTCCCTAATTCTGCATTAGCTTTGCTGAAGACAGTAAAACTAAGCCAGTTAGTTGTGAGAAAATAATTCAGAAACAATGTTTCAAAAGCAGAAAAATTCCATGCACATTTTTCTTATCAGTAATACATTTCATTTGGTTAATGTAGTGTTAGTATAATTGTTGCTATTATATTCAAAGTAGAGATAATTTGCATGAAAAAATGTGTTTATATTTTTGAAATATTGGAAAGTAAAAACTCATTAGATTAATGGAGGACTGCACACCCTTTTGAAATGGTAAATATTCTGATTTCAAAGTGTAGTTTTAGAGACAGCAGTATAGTATTGGAAAATATTTAATATAATTCAAAATAGGCTTGAATATTTATAAAATAAAACACACCAGGTATATATTTAAAAAATAAATACATTTACTTACAAGTGGTATTATGCAGTTGATAGTATGTTAAGTTGTGTTTCTACATTATAGATAAATAAAATGTTTCTTTAATAGGTAAATAGTTATTGATAACCTTACTTAACCTCTCCTCCTCAGG
This sequence comes from Pongo pygmaeus, assembly GCF_028885625.2. Taxonomy (NCBI): domain Eukaryota; kingdom Metazoa; phylum Chordata; class Mammalia; order Primates; family Hominidae; genus Pongo; species Pongo pygmaeus. The sequence continues at coordinate 103,508,007 of NC_072377.2, forward strand.
AAGTTAACTCATGAAATGGAAATATACATTTTAAATAATTATAGTATGTATTTATAAGATTTTCATGACCAGGGAAAGGGGACAGAAGCCTTAATTTTGTGTTTATTTTCTTTAAAGCTTCTTAGAGCTCCATCATTAGCTTGTAGTAGACTCTATGGTGTGGCATTCAGCCATTATTCCAGAGCTAAGTCACCCATTCCTTTATCTTCCAGCAATGTTAATGGCTAAAGGCTCACAGCCGAGTCTCTCTTCAGGAATTGTCCTCAGCAGGAGGGAGCTGTCTCACACAAGATTATGCTTCCTTTAGAGCAGGGATGTCCAATCTTTTGGCTTTCCTGGGCCACATTGAAAGAATAATTGTCTTGGGCCACACATAAAATACACTAACACTAAGGATAGCCGATGAGCCAAAGAAAAATTGCAAAAAAAAATCTTATAATGTTTTAAGAAACTTTACAAATTTGTGTTGGGCCGCATTCAAAGCCGTCCTGGGCCACATGCAGCCCGCAGGCTGTGGGTTGGACAGACAAGCTTTCTTTAGAGGATCAGCCTGTATCTAGTAATTGGTCCATTTTACTTTAATCAGGAGCATCTCTGAAAACCTCAGCTTCTGAGCTTGCTGTGGAATGAGCTGAGGCCTCTATGGCAATCAATCCATTTCAGTTCAAGTTCGTCCTCTACACAATTCTACTTTTCTCACGCTCTCACAAGTGCACTTTCCAACAAACTCTGTGAACACAAATCTTCATCTCAGACTTTCCAGACTTCCTAGACTTCCATCGTAGTACAACAACTTGGAGAATTTCAAAGGCGTTATTATGTCGAGATAAAAACACCAATCTCAAATGGTTATATATGACAATATTCCATTTTTATAACATACTGAAAATGACAGTTACAGAGATGGGGAATGGTTGGGTGGTTGATGAGGGGTAGGGATGGTGGGGGAAAGGTGGTTAGTATGACAATCCAGAAGCAACTCAAGGGAGATCTTTGTGCTGAAAGGATAGTTTTGTATCTTGTTTCCAGTATTGATTAGTCTATATGTATGAAAAATAATGATATGGAACTATTCACAAGTATTGTACTAATGTCACTTTCCTGATTTTGAAATTGTTACTATAATTATGTAGGGTGTTGTTATTGGAGGAAATTGAGTGAAACTTATGTACTTAGAACCTCTCTAGACTATATTTTTATTTATGTTTATTTAAGAATAAAAGTTTTTAAAACCTCCAAACAATTGAATTTAGTGAGTGGATTAAAAAGTAGGAGAGTAAGAGAACAACTACAGGACCAAGTCTAGAAAAAATGAAGTCTAAGGGAATAGTAAAACATACGAAGCTTGTTTTATTTATTTTTTGCTGTTTTTATAGGTTGAAGGATACCAGTAGTCATCTTTCTCTTTACTAAAGTTATAACTAAGGAAATGGAGTTTAAATTACAATTAAGAAGGTTTAGGCAAACAATTGGGAGACTTTCAGGGATAAAAGTTAATAATGGACTAAAAGTTTTAGTCAATATTAAAATATTGTAATTTTTGTACCTAGTGATTTTATAAAATTAAAATTTCCAGGGGAGTTTGGACACGGAAGACAGCATAATTGGATAATAGATAATACTCTAATAGATCACGTATAATTATATTTTATGGTCCTCTAAGATTATCCAATCCAAGGGCATGTTATTTTCTGAAATGTAGCTGGTAAATCAACTGATAATTTTTCTACTACTTTGTTCCTTTCTCCTTTTTTCTCTTTATACCCTATGGCTATACCTCCAGACTACCTTTTTTTTTTCTTTTTCATTCATACCACAACATTTTTTAATTAAAAAAACCAAGGACATTTTTATTGCAATGAATATTAAAATAATAACAATGGTGAAGAAAAAGATTTCATTCATTGGTCAGTCAGTTAATGTGATTATCAATATGCTATTAGAAACTTGTGCTAATTCATTGTTTAAGAACTAGTAGTCTACCAGAGATGTGACAGATGAGGATTATTTTTAGTATTTGAGAAGTTCACAATGGTGACCCTAGAATCCAATAGGAAAAAAAAAGGCAAAGAACGTTAGCAACTCACAGCAGAGGAGCAACGAGTCAATTCTAAACATTCAAAAATGCAGACTTTCATTAGTAACAAAATAAATGCAAGCTAAAACATTGATGTCATAACGTTTCTGTCTTGTCATATTAGCAAAGAGTCAAAGACCTTTTGTCTGTTTTAGTTGAGCCACTACCTCATAATTATGCAGAGTTCTGGAAAGGTCCAGACATCCAGAGCTCTTCTGCGAGTACAGGATTGATGGTTCACCCATCTGCCCAGTTTCCAGTAACTTCTTGGGGAGATTCAGATTTAAGGATCATGATAAGTTAGTGTTTTTGTCTATTTTATATTACTGTAAAATGATACTTAAGGTTGGGTAATTTGTAAAGAAAAGAGGTTTATTTGGATCACAGTTTTCCAGGCATGGTACTGGTATTTGCTTGGCTTCCGGTGAAGGTTTTTGTCTGCATCAAAACATAGTGGAGAAAGTCAAAGGGAAGTGGGCATATGTAAAGAGGGGCCAAATCTGAGGGGTGTCCTGGCTTTATAACAGTCCACTTTGTGGGGAACCAACCCATTGCCCTGAGAACCAATCTATTCTTGGAAGAGCAAGAGCTCACTACTATGCTAATAGCACCAAGCCATTAATGAAAGATCCATCCCCATGAGTCACACACTTCCCACTAGGATCCACTTCCCAACACCATCACACTAGGGTTTAAATTTCAACATAAGAAGTTTAATATTGGTGGGGACAAACAAGAAAAATCCAAATCATAGCAGTAAAGAAGGCTCTAATCAAGGTCAGTGCCAGGGAAAGGTAGAAGGGTAGAAAGAAAGAGAATAAAGAAATAGAGAGAAAAAAGAAGAAAGGAAGGAAGGAAGAAAAGGAAGGAAGGAAGGAAGGAAAAAAGGAAGGAAGGAAAGAAGGAACGAAGGAAAGGAAGAACATGGGAGCAGTGGGTTTGCCCCTATCCTTGAGACAGGAGGGAGGGAAAGAGAGAGAAAAGTATGTGGAGGCCTATGTGACAGCTGATTGTGAAAGTGGCCCTGATTTAGCCTTCTACTCCTGGTGTCTTTGTTTTTCTACCACTGCCATTCAAACATAACCTTGTCTTACAAGAAGAGTTTTATTTAAGCATGAAGGAAGGGTGGCTTATCTATTTCAGTTTATATTTCTTCCTCATCACTTGCCTTGTGAGTCTTTTGATCTCATCTTGAGAATGTCACTTTTAAGGAAGCTGACAATGATGTAGAAATGACTAGAAAATAGAAATCAAAGAATTTTTACCCAAAGGCTCTTCAACAATTTGACAAGGACTTTCTTTTCTAAGCAAATGCTTGGAACTAGAATATCTTAGCTTAAAACATTGCTACAAAATAGATAAGATTTTAACTAAGCGTCCACAGTAGCTACTGAAGCATGTGATTTATGCCAAACACTGTGTTTTAAATGTTGCATATAGTGACCAGTTCTCTATTATACTTGTGCAGACTCAGCAATAAGCTGTTCATAAGATAGACTCAAACACAATTGAACACCTTTTCTCCCTGGACCCAAGTAACCACAAGAGAATGGGTAGACCAGCAGAGATAAGCCTTGAGGCCTTGACTGAAAAGAGCATTAGTGATATGGCCAATAATTTAATTTGCCATTTGTTCCCTGATCTATTTACAGAAAGAGACATCCCAGTTACATTTTCTACACAGAGTTTTACAATGATCAGTGAATTATACTGGGCTTCAGTCTCGAATTAACCTAAGCTTTCAGTTTCAGTACTTCGCATTACTTTCCCTGATTAAGAAGGTCACACACAAAAAGGTGTCCACATTACCTGAAAGCAGGAGATTAAATACAAAAAATATGATTTTCTATTATATAGACCATGCAAATGAAGTATTACAATTCAGTATATTTGAGGAAAACCCAATTGAGTGGGTGGCCTATAATCAGTCTTTGAGCAGTAACTGTGAGAGACAAATTATTTCTGTGAGTGAAGAAATAGAAATCCTTTCACAAAAAATTATATAACTAATAAATGAATTAAGAAATGTTACAGGATATAAAATCAACACACAAAAATAAATTGCTTTGTTATATACAATGAACAATCTAAAAAGGAAATTAAGAAAGAATCTTATTTACAATAGCGTCAAAAACAATGAAATAATAAACTTAAGAATAAACTTAATCAAGGAGGTGAAAGACTTGAACATTGAAAACTATAAAATATCTACCCTCCCCCACCCATCCCCTTACCAAAAAAAAAAAAAAAAAAAGAAAGAAAGAAAGAAAACTATAAAATATTGCCGAATGAAATTAAAGACACAAATAAGTGACAAGGCATCCCACATTTATGGATTGGTAGGCAATATTATTTAAATGTCCATATTACTCAAAGCAAATCCAGTGAAATCCCTATCAAAATTCTAGTAGCATTGCTTGCAGAAATAGAAAAATAGCACTATAATTAATATGGAATCTCAAAAGAAACATAATATTCAAAATAATCTTGAAAAAGAAGAATAAACTTGAGGGCCATACACATATTCCAGATTTCAAAACATATTACAAAGCTATAATAAACAAGTATTGTATATACTGTTATAGTATACTGGTATAGTAAAGTAGTGGCATAAAGATAGACATATAGACCACTGGAATTTAACAGATTCCAGAAATAAACCATTGCATAAATGGTCAGATAATCTCCAATAAGAATGCCAAGATCACACAGTGGAAAAGGACAACCTTTTAAACAAATATTTTTGAGAAAATTGGATATCCATATGCAAAAGAAAAAGATTGGATTCTCTTAAATATTTTTAAGTAAATTGGATATCCATATGCAGAAGAAACGATTGGATTCTTACTTACATCATACACAAAAATTACCACAAAATAGATTAAGATCATATTTAAGACCTAAAACTATAAAACATCTAGAATAAAATAGGGGAAAAGATTTATGACATTGAATTTGGCATTATTTCTTTGATACTACATTCAAAGCACAGGCAATAAAAATAGACAAACAGGATTAAGTCAAACTTAGAAAATATACTAATAGCAAAGGAAACAACAGAGTGAAAACCTACAGAATGGGAGAGAATATTTGCAAATCATGTATCTGATAAGGGGTCACTATGCAGAATATATAAAGAACTCCTACAACTCAACAACAAAGAAATATAATCATACAAAATATACAAAGAACTCTTAAAATTCAATAATAAGAAAACAAATAATCCAATTTAAAAATGAGCCAGAGACCTCAAGAGACCCCTCACAAAAAAGATATACAGATGACAGATGAGCGTGTGATAAGTAGTTGCACATCACATGCTATCAGGGAAATGAAAATTAAAACAAGATACCACTACATATATATTAGATGACCAAAATCCAGAACACTGACCAAAGCAGGCAGGAGAAGATGAAAGAGCAGACTTGCTGAGTCCTCTGGCCATCATCTTTCTCCTGTGCTGGATGCTTCCTGCCCTCAAACATCAGACTCCAAGTTCTTCATATGGGAATTTCTGTACCTTCTGCTCAACTTTTTTGTGAACCTAAATGTGCTCTAAATTATGTGTATATACATTTAATATAATATTTATTCAGCTCTACAAAAGAAAATCCTGACACAATACAACACGAATGAACCTTGAGGACATTATGCTAAATGAAATAAACCAGTCATAGGATGTTAAATACTGTATGCTTCTACTTTTATAAGATATTTAAAGTAACCCAAGTAATAGAGAAAGTAGAAGGGTGGTTGCCAGAGGCCAGGGAGAGAGAAAAATGCAGGTTTATTGTTCAATGAATAGAGCTTCAATTTGATAAGATGAAAAAGTTCTAGATATTTGTTGCATAAGATTGTGACCATAGTTAATGCCACTGAACTGTACACTTATAAATGTCTAAGAGAGTTTTATGTTATTTTTCTTTAACCATAATTAAATGATAACTATCTGAGTAACAGCAAGAGGCAAGTGGACACAAATTTAATTAGCTGATATTTTACTTTTTAAATTTCAAGGTTAATGCTTGAATATTAGTTTTACTGAGAATGTTTCAAAGTTATTCTGGAAGAAAGAAAAGGAATTAAAGAAGAATGGAGAGAAGAATGGAGGGAAGGGAAAGTTTCAATAGGGTCTTCTTTTAAAGTATGTTCCAATTCAGTTCATGGGTCACGAAAACTATTTGGATTAAAAATTTGGAAATTATTCACTTTGATATGTTATATTTTATAATAAGCAATTTATTGAAACAAAGAACAATAACCATAATTAATGAGATTTGAGAAGAAAAAAAAATGGCAAAATATCTGGTACCAAGCATGTACATATAGACCTTGAAGAATAAGTATAAATTTAAGGCTTATGTTCAGATGTTCTTTCCCATTTTAAGTCCAGAAAGGAATTTTCATGGCTAGTTCAAAGCTATCTCTAGCAGAAGGTTTTAATCAACCAACTGTAAAAATAAATGGCCAGCATAAAAATAGTTAGAATTGCCCTGAGTTGTGCTATTTACAGTGCAGACCTTAAAATGTTCAGTTAATTAAAGTGATTGCACACCCATTTATGTAAAGTACTTTGTGTACATTATGTGCCTCTGAGTTTTTCCTTGGCATCCACTAAGAAATGGCTACCATGTGGTAGGCATAGCTGGAAAGGGAAAATTGTAATGTGAGGGCAAATTCACTGGCAGCCTCACGCACTTTTCCAAAGGTGAACACCTTTCCTGCTTGGTCAAGGGATAAAAACAAAAATGTTGATCTAATAATATATTAAATTTATATTTATAGCTTATCTATCTATTTTAAATATTGTTATGGTTTTGTAAGTAAAGAGCATGATGTAAATTTGGTTCAAACCTCTAGAAAAAGTTGGTTGTCTTCACTGAATTTCAACATCAGAAGATAGTGTAATAAATTACTCATGTAACACTCATCACACTAATTATTTATCATAATACTAATTATTTCATCTTAGGGTTTTACCATGTTTTCTAGTTGAAACAACTGTTCCTTGTGTTGCTTTTTTCAAGAAAATTGTCTATTCATATAAATTAACAAAAGTATTGAAAAACTGTTGCTAATAGTATCTTTAAAGTCTTTGCCATTTGTGTACCTGTGTTCTCCTTTTCTCTGCCTTATTGGTTTATTTTCTCTGTTTTCTTTTATTGGTTTTGCTAGAAGTTCGTCTTTCTTTTTAGGTTTTCCAAAATAATTAATTTTGGTTGTAATTGTTAAAAATATTTTCTAAGTTTTCTAATAAATTTTAAACCTTTTCATTCATCTTCATTATTGTCTTTCTTATATTTTTCTTATCATATAATTATTAGTTGCATTTTGCCACCTTGAAATTCATTTGTGGATGTCCTATCCCCAGTACTTCAAAATGTGACTATACTTGGAGACAGGGTCCTTAAAGAGGTCACAAAGATAAAGAGTAGAAGGGTGGTTACCAACCAAAGACTGGGAAGGTGGGAAGGGTAGTGACAGGGGGAATGAGCAGAAGTGGGGATGGTTAATGGGTACAAAAAAATAAAAAGAATGAACACCACCTAGTATTTGCTAGCACAGCAGAGTGACTGTAGTAAAAAAAATTTAATTGTACATTTTAAAATAACTAAAAGAGTATAACTGGATTATTTATAACACAGAGTATAAATGCTCGAGGTGATGGATACCCCAATTACCCTGATGTGACTACTACTCATTGCATATCTGTATCAAGATATCTCATGTAATCCATAAATATATACACCTACTATATGTCTATATAATTTAAAAATTAAAATAAAATAATGGAATTAACAAAAGTTAAATGAGCTCATTAGGTTGGACCCTAATCCAATAAGACTGTGTGTCCTTGTGAGAAGAGATTAGAACACAGACATACATGGAGGAAAGACCATGTGAAGAAACAGGGAGAAGACTGCTATTCACAATCCTAGGGATGCGGCCTCAGAAGAAATCAACCCTGTGGACATCTTGATCTCACACTGCTAGCCTCAGTAACTGTGAGAAAATAAATTTCTGTTGTTTAAGCTACCTATTTTTGATACTTTGTTAAGAAAGCCCTAGCAAACAAATATACTCATGCTTAACTGGGGAGGGGGTGGGTGGGTGGTTGGTGGGGAAAACATTCTGAGCAATGTGTTGTCAGGTAATTTTGTCATTGTGTGTTTACTTAGACACACCTAGATAGTATAGCCTACTATAAACCTAGGCTATAATTGCTCTTAGGCTATAAGCCTGTATAGAATGTGACTGTACTAAATACTGCAGGAAATTGCAACACAACAGTAAGTATTTATGTATCTAAACATATCTAAACATAGAAAAGGAAATATATTACATTATAACATTACCACCACTATAAAATCTCTTGCCCAGATAAATTTTTCAGCTCAATTATAATCTTAAGAGATCACCATTCTATATGTGTTCCATCGTTGACCAAAATGTTATTGTGCAGTGTATGACTACATATTTTAACTTGTTGATTAATGTTTATTGTACAACATCATGGGTTATAAGTAAATATATGATGAATTTTCATAAACAGAACACAATCATGTAACCAAATATGCTGACCAAGTAATTGATCAGTACCAGCATCCCAGATGCCTGTCTTGTATCCTATTCTAGGCTTAATGCTCTCTCCTCACCAGTCCTGACCAAGGATAAAGTTCAACCTAATTTTAACAACATAACCTAGTTTTGTCTATTTTTGGCCTATTACCAATGAAAAAAATACATTATACCTTCTTTTGTGTGTTTTTCATTTGAGATTAAGTTTGTTAGACTGCATGTTGTTCCATGCAGTCATAGATTGCTCATTCTCATTTCTATATAGTATACCATTGGGCAAATACATCATAAACTGTCTCCTCTATTGTTGTATTTAAGTTTTGTCTATTATGGATGTATTTATAATATGTACTCTAGTAGATGTCTTTTGATAAACATATGCACACGTTTCTCTTGAGTATAACTTAGAGTTGAATATTTGGGCCACAATGTATACATCTGTTCAGTTTTAGTAGATTTTGCTAGACCATTTTTCAAATGGGTTCACCAATCTACATCCTACCAGTGGTGCATGACTTGGTCAATGTTCTCACCAACTCAGTATTTTTCATCTTTTCATGAATCTTTTCTGGTGCGTGTGTATAGTGGTCTTTTATGGAGCATTGTGTTTGCATTTCCTTGGTAATTAGTGAAATTGAGCACATTGTTGTGTGCTATTGGGCACTTGAATATTCTCTTTTTTGAATTGCCCATTGATGTCTTTTGCATACTTTTCAACTGAGTTTTCCACGTTTTTCTTGGCCCATTTCTGTGCTTTTTCTGGTCCTTAAAGGTCAGTTATGGTTGTTTATTTAGTCTACCATTATGCACTGTATTTCACTTTCAAAATGTTATATATTATACATTTTGTCTGGTAGTTTTGCTATAACATGTTCCATCTGTATCTGGAAGTATTTTTTAAAATTTCTTTCTGCCTCAAAGATAAGCAATCATATCTCTGTACTTAGAAAATACAGGATCTATATTCATAAGAATGGACAATTTTTCCAAAAAGTTTTATAATATGTATTTATTTATCTTAAGCCAATTCCATTTTATCGGCAATTTAAATGGAGAGTATGATGGTAATATTTTTAGTATTTACCTGAAAAGATTAAATTATGAATATATTTTCTGTGTACTAAAAATGATTTTTTAGATTTGTATACACTTTTTATGTTAAAAAACACACAGTAAAATAATCAATCATTACAAAATGGGTCACTATGTATTTGTCTCTTATTCAAAACTAATATCTAATATACTGTCAACGAAAAATCTGTGTTAATGTAAACTAAATAGCATTGGTTTATATAGTTAACCCACTCATCCCATGGAATGAATGCTACTAAGGCAATGTGAATAAATAAGTTAACTCAGTCATCTAGAAAATGTAGGCGATAAGGAAAATAGAGTTGAATACCAATTTTATAAGATAATGAGTATATTTAGGAAATTTAGTAAATAGTAAAGCCAAAACATATTCTTAGATCTCCTGAGGAAGAAGTTTGGAAATGGATTTAGCCTATGCTTTGTAGATTGCCTATTCCAGTAATCCCTAGCCTTCCTGCACATTTTAATAAATTATGTATTTTCAATAATGCATCCTTAAAAACAAAAATTGCCTTCATTATTCAATGTCAAAATTAAAAAGTAAAAACATAAATGATACTTGTTATCTGGTTTTCTTCTTAACAGTTCTTCACTCTGGGCCTTAGGATAAAAAATTATTATAGTCCAGGACAAAATTCTCTTATAAAGACTGTTCTCCATATGCACACATTACTCTTGAACTTAGAGTTGAATATTTGGGTTTATGGCTTGGTTGTATGGATCCTAGTCTTTCTCAGCATGGAAAAATGTTGAGTTATGCAATAATACATAATCAAAATAGTTATCTATTTTGATAACTATTTATCAATAAGATGTTATAGGGGATCCTCAACTCTTTTTTTGGAAAGACAAATTAATATTTTAAAACAAATTTCTGGCCAGGTAATGCTGATTGCTAGAAAATTAACTTTGATAGTCAAGCCAAAACAAACCCACTATGTGAACTCTGAATATTAATATTCCTTATTTTCCAAATGAAATAAAAATATAGAATGTATGCCAGAGACTTAACCCAGAGACTTAACTCCAGGATACTTCAAACTTCTACTTTCATACAATTAATTTTGCTTCTATTTGCTAAATCACACTTGTTTTTTCCTTTCATTTTTCAATGAATGCTATAGTTGGAGAGTTGGCTCGATTTATTATTTCACTTTCTTTCCAGATGTTTCCCTCACTCACACTCTGTGCTAAACCCTGCTCATAAGACATCCAGGGTTCTGCCAAATCTCCCAGACTACTATTCCAGTCCAGGCCCAGCATGCCAGTCTTCATTTTTCCAATATGGGGAAATTTATCAGGAAATTAGAAAAACGTGACGTGGATGAGATTAGCCCCTGAGGTGGGAAGAAATTATTATGAGGCTAAAAAGTGTGAAAAATTTATGTAATTAAGAAGATTAGACTACACATTTTGGGAAACCAGGACTTAGAAGTACTTGTTTTTGATCAATGAGTGAAAGGTCTCAACTGTGTTGTGGCTTAGCAGAGAGAGGATTTATTAAGAGAAGGAAGATAGCCTGTGGAATCTTTAATGAAAAAGAGGAGGACTTAAAATTAGAAATTCGACAAACTTTGAGGAAAGAGATTTTAGCTCTCAGGGGCATATGTATATTAATAGTTAGAGATTTATATAATACTTCCCTTTAAGCAGAAAAGGTTATAAATCTTTTACGTAGTTTGAACAATTCTGATTCTTTAACCTACAGTCTGTCTCCTTTTAGCTGCTCCTAGACAAGAAAGGCAGGTTAGTGCTTGCTGGTAGGAGAAAGTTTCTAAAATGTCAGGGACAAGTGTGGGGAGAGGGGTGGTGGGGATTAATTTCAGGCAAACTGCCGTGTGTGGCACCATCAGGACTTCTGAAGGACACTGAATGACTACCTCAGAGAAGCATCATGATCACAGAGCCAGGCTGAGAGAGATGATTTCAGGACAGAGGAAAGCAAAAGACAAAGTATGAAGTAGAGAGTGGGAGACAGAAGCACAGCTTAATTTTCATAGCTAGGAGAATGTGGCTTCAGAGTTTGTTATTTGTTTACTTTCGGTTGGTATCTTCTGTCTGCTGTAGAGGTCAGAAAGGAACCTACCAAGGAAACCTGAGACTTCTAACTGAGCATTCCAGGTACATGGCTTAGGAAGGCAATGTCCTGAGAAGAAGGAAAGAGAACTCAAAGTACTAGAAAATGTATTCAGCAATAAATTTACATTTTTATTTATACACTGTTCTTTGGTAATTTTGATTGCCCTGATTCAACACCTGAGAACTTAGTAGAAATGGATATAATTATAAAATTGAAATGCTGGACTATAAAAGCTGAGGGTAAGGTTATAGAACATGACAATTATTTTAATCAGAGACCATTCTATAAGTCGTCACTTGGGTGAGTAGGGGAGTAGGGGGAGTCTTTTATTTTCCTTTTATAATACATTTTAGGCCATTGCTCTTTAACTGCACAAGCATATGAATTGAGAAATTGTAAGAGGCAGCAATTATTTGCAGCAGAACTGCTTTAATCTAACCACATCCTATATCTAGAAAAGAAAATTAATGTAGATATTGGTATTCAAATTGTGTGTAAAGGTGTTTATGTGCATGCAAATGCTTAATTTAATGTTACGTTGTGGGTTAATAATAGCCAGTTTCCTTAGTATGGATGTTTTCAACATTTTTTTCCAGTATGAATTAATATAATCACGTTGTAACTATTTACGAACAGCTGCCTCATTACAAAAGTGCTGACATACCGTTTACTGTATTGCTGTTGATTAGTGGGTAGAAACCAGCTCACTACATTCCAGAGTATAGAAGGTTTATGCTTCTTAGAAGTATTTTTATACCCCATGGAAACTTGATTTTTTTTTAATGAGGGGTAAAACTACTAACATATCATCCTTATCAGACTTTGTAATTTTTCTTCTCAAGCCTTCAAATTTTAAAAGAATACACTTTGAATTTGTTCATAAGAATGAATTTCACATTGAAAAATTGCTGTTAATTTCAACCCCGTTTATGGAAATGCATTAATCAGTTTCTATATCCTATATATAAACCAATTGTTATGCATGATTCTGTTCCAGGCACTCTGTTATGGGTTGAAGACATAATGATGAAATATATAGTGTTTTCCCTCAATACTTGTAGCAAACACACTTGTAAACAGATTGTTAAAAATAAGTATTAGGATATCCAATGATTGATATATACAAGATGTAGAATTAGTAATGAGAAGAGGGTAATCATATTGTGTATTTAGAGAGAAATGAAAGACTTTCTAGAAGAGGTGCCATGTGAACAGAGTTTCAAAGAATGAATAAACATATGCCAAATAGGGGAGGAAAAACATTTCCACCAGTACATACTGTCCCTGTGTTCCGTTCTTACAGCGGCTCTACAGGCGTGGATAACTAAAAAATAATCCAATATTGTTGGATTAAGAATCTAGAAGGAAAAAACTGTGGGAGGTGAGACTGAAGTTATAAGAACTTACCAGCTTATAAAGGGTGTTTTCTGCCTTGCTGAGGAAGTTCGACTTCATCCTATAATTAATGGGAAACCACTAATTGGTGTGAAGCAGAGTAATGATGTCTTTATATTTATGTTGTGGTAAAATCACTTTAATGGCAAATCTGGGGGTGAGTGAGGGAGAGAAAGCTTGGAATCAGGAAGCAATACTCCATGCATATGAAGACAAGGATATATATTTAGACAGAAGCAGTGGGGAAGAAGATAATTTAAAATTGAAAGTTATTTCAGAGCAAAATTATGCAGTAGGCATGAATAAAACTGCCAAGGTCAAATGTACAGTGTGTTGTGAAAGAAAAAAGTGCTACAAACAATTTCACAAAACATCCACATGTAGGCTGTGGAAAAAAAGAAATAACCAGCATAAGAGATTGAAACAAGAGTGAAGCAGGAAGAGAACCTTGAGAAGTATAAGGTGATTGTATTAGTCCATTCTTGCACAGCTATAAAGAACTACCTGAGACTGGATAATTCATAAGAAAAGAGGTTTAATCAGCTCACAGTTCTGTGGGTTGTACAGGAAGCATGGCTGGTAAGGTCTTAGGAAACTTACAATCATGGTGGAAGGCAAAAGAGAAGCAAGCATGTCTACATGGCAGGAGCAGGAAGAAGAAAGAGGAGTGGGAAGTGATACACACTTTTAAACAAGCAAGTCTCAGGAGAACTCTATCACAAGACAGCACCAGGGGGATGGTGCTAAACCATTAGAAAGTGCCCTCATTATCTGATCACCTCCTACCAGGCCCCTTCTCTAACAATGGGGATTACAATTTGACATGAGATTTGGGTAGGGACACAGAGCCAAACCATATCATTCTACTCTTGGCCCCTCCCAAATCTCTTGTCTTTCTCACATTGCAAAATACAATCATCCCTTCTAAATAGTTCTTGAAAGTCTTAACTCATTTCAGCATTAACTCAAAAGTCCACAGTCAAAAATCTCACCTGAGACAAGGCAAGTTTTTTCCATATTTTAGCCTGTAAAATATAAAGCAAGTTAGTTACTTCCAGATACAATGCGGGGACAGGCATTGGGTAAATGCTCCCATTTCAAAGGAAGAACTTGGCCAAAATAAAGGAGCTACAGGCCCCATGCATATCCAAAATCCAGCAGAGCAGTTATTAAATCTTAAAGGTCCACAATAATCTCACTTGACTCCATGTCTTACATCCAGGCCACACTCATGCAAAGGATGAGCTCCCATGGACTTGGGCAGCTCCAACCTTGTGGCTCTGCAGGGTACAGCTCTCATGGCTGCTTTCACAGGCTGGCATTGAACGCCTGTGGCTCTTCCAGTG